>NC_048231.1:3487413-3592413 GCF_002007445.2 Ailuropoda melanoleuca
AAGCTAAGGTAAAAGGAGACAACACTACCCACACCTGTTTAGGTCACTCTAAAAGCTGTTTAAAAAAAAAAATTCCTTTAAGTCCACCCTGAGAAGGCTTAAAATTACAGAGCGAAAAAGTCAGGGACAACGGGTGACTGAAACGGTCTCCCATATGAAAACGTCCTTGAAGCTGATAATTAAAGAATAGGAACCATAGATATGTGGATCTGGTGTGGGTGTTGGGGACCTGAATGCCAAGTATCTTATATCCCCATTAGATCATAACCTTCTGAGGGCAAGGTCACATACTGCACCTTTATTTTGTCCTTAAAATTCACGGGTACTCAGAGATGAGTCAAATAACTAAACGAATATTGGGTGTTAAAGCCTTGTGCATTTGGACAGTATCAAGACTGTTCCTTTTGAAACATAAAGTTTCTCTTAAATTTCATGTTTAATTCTGGAAGAAGAAGTCAGAGCAATGCCATGACTAAGTTTTGGAACTAAACTAGCTCCTTTTTTAGCAAAAAGGAAAGTAGTGAAGGTCTGGGGCACTTAGGAGATATCAAGAAGAAGTGCTAACCTGACAGCAGTCACAGAGTATTGAGTTCCTTTTATCCCTTCGATTTCTTCCTTCCCAGTTTTTCAGTGTGTCCTCCCCTCCCCCATCGGAGTTCTTGTATTTCACCTTCAGTAGTACAGGACACATAAGTAGGATACAGAGTTAGTGCAGACAGATGACTAGCAAGTCTGGTCTTCCAGTGGGAATTCTTGAGCCTGTGGAAGTTTAGATCCTTCCACAAAGAACCCCTTCTCCAACATGACTTTACAGGCCCCTCAGATTTACTGCTGAGCTCTGAATACAGTGTTGATTTTCCTGGTTCATAAAGCCAGGCAGAGTTCCTGTTGCCAGACAGGTGTATTTGTTTTTGAATGATAAGGACACTCACTTGCTCTCAGTTTAGCTAATAATAAACACTTTAGACATCCTTCTAAGTCTGAAAGAGGAAAGAATAAAAAACCCTCGGGCGACAAAGTCTGTTAATAGACTCCTATCCCTTAGAAAACACACAGCCTCGTACAAGAGGTGGGTGCTCGCTGGCAAGAACACCCTCTGAATATTGCTTTTGAGAGCTCTCTCGCATCAGTAGAGGCCTGAGGTTAGTCTCACCTGATTAAAAAGAGAGGCGATTTCAAGAGTCAGGAGAAATAGAATAATTAGGAGAGACCAGAGGAAGTCAGTGCCAGCGAGGAAATCTTTTTCACCACTTTCAGCCTGTACACACACTACTCGTGAGAGTGGAACTTTGATGAAGCCAACAGTAGCAAAAGCAGAGAGAAGTGGGGTGAGCAGAGAAAAAGAATTGTGACAAAGGAAAATTCACAAAGAAAGAAAACAATTTTGCTTGTCCTTCAGGCAGCTTAAAAACCTAATCTTTCAAACAAGGTGGTTTAGAAAGGGATGTACGTCCATAGTCACAGTGGTGGCTCTCTGCCTTAGCTATCAAGCTAACTTCTCGGATCAAGGGGTCCAACAACGTGAAGAGGGGTAGAAAAAAGCCACTGGCATCTGGGCACCGATAATGTAATCCATTCTTACCTTAGGTGGACTGAGCTTGAGCCACTCATCTCACTTTTCACCCTTGATTGTCAATCTACCCCAGGGTGGGTTGTTGTTTTTTTTTTTTACCCCCACCAGTCACCTGAAAGGAGCTTGCTTTAGCTGGAATCTGACGGGCCCAGGCATTACCGGCAGTAGATTGGTTTCCTCATAGGTCTTGATGGGCTGATGGTTTATCTTGTGAAGAAGGAAGGAACAGCTCTGCCCCAGGAAGAGGGGTTAGAGGTAGAGCGCACCCATTGTCTCCTGCGCTGTCTGCAACTGGCCGGCAGCACTGGCCACCAGTGAGATTTAGGCTTTTCTGTGGAGTAATACTTCAGGAACTCTGACACCAATGGCAGAAAGAAATGGCAGCTCTTTTTCATAAAGTAGGCACAAAAGAGTGCCGAGACCCATTTATTTATTTTCATGTAACTTCATTCTGAGGATTTTAATGTCTCCACAAATCAAACTAACCCCTCTCTTTCTCCATTGTCTACCTTCTTTTAATTCACAAAACAACCCTTCTCTGGAATATTTTACTTACACGTACTTCATTTCTTTCCCTCCAGTACATTTGCACTTGAAGATTTGTTGTTCTCTTTTCAAAAGGCAAAGTTACCCCTAAATTTCCACTTTAAATTCTAGGTGGCACATACATGAATATTTATTTTAACAACTTTTCTTTAACTTTTAATGTTTTCATAATTTAAAAGGAAAGAAAAAGGTAGTAGAAGAAGTTGAAAATGTTTTATATTCTGACTTTTTTCTCTTCCTTAAAGTTAGGATACAGTTAGAAAAATTACTATTTGGAAAACTAAGTTTATGTTTCTGAGCCATGCCTCTCTGTAATGTGAGCTTGTCTACAGAGAGTACAAAGTGTTTGGCAGGTATTTCTAGGGTAACATCATCTTTAAGAATGAAGCTGTATGGGGGCACCTGGGTGGCTCAGTCAGTTAAGTGGTTGCCTTTGGCTCAGGTCATGATCCCAGGGCCCTGGGGTTGAGCCCTGTGTAGGTCTCCTTGCTCAGCGGGGAACCTGCTTCTTCCTCTCCCCCTGCTGCTTTCCCTGCTTGTGCTCTCTCTGTCTGCCTCTCTGTCAAATAAATAAATAAAAATCTTTAAAAAAAAAAAATGATGAAGCTGAGTGGACACTCCCCGTTCTGTGCATACTTGCTTCATGGATTTCCTTTTGCCCCAGTTTCTTTATAAATCATGTTTCTTTTTTTCAGTCTTTTTATCATAGCTCTATGCTGCAATTGCACATCCACATAGAAATATCTCTGTGGGAGATATATGCTCAAGTATTTAAGGATGAAGAGTCTACAACCTACTTAAGTAGCTCAGAGGTAGATAGATAGGTAGGTAGATAGACACACATATATTTGTGTGTGTATGTGTATATGTATATATGTAGATGTACACGTGTATATACATGTACATATGTGTGTATACTCATAAACTTGTGTGTAATGATATTGTATATAGAATGAAAGATAAGGTAAAATATGTAGATAATTTATTGAAACTTCATGGGAAGTATGTGGGGTATTCTTTCTCTTTTTCTGTATGCTGAGATTTTTCACGATTAAAAACTTAAACATATGAATAGAAGGAAAGAAGAAAAATGGAAAGAAAGAAAAAGCGGAGTGGGGGAAGGAAGGAAGGAAGGAAGGAAGGAAGGAAGGAAGGAAGGAAGGAAGGAAGGAAGTCTTCCTTAAGACCCTGAAAGATGTGGGTTTAGCTGGTTTGCTCATTCTGAAAACTTTAATGGTCAACAGTGGCTCATAACATTTTAACCATCTCATGCCCAATTATTGTAGTTTACACAGTCACTTTGTGATCACCTGATACCATCTCCCCTGGACTTCTCCATGAACTTTCTCTTTGAGAGTCCTCTCAAGTTTAGCTGTAAGGCTCTCTACTGGCCATTATTCCATGGGTCTGATTTGTAGGTGAGACGTGTCTCAGCATGCACTCAGCATGAGTACTTCACACCTGCTTTTTAGTGCAGTTACAGGGTATCCTCTTATTGTTGACCACCTGTCTTGAGCTAGTTAAGGTAGATATTGTTGACTGGATGACCCAGTCAACACATGTGAAAATCTGCTGGGGTAGTCCTCTGGATAAGCTCTTGTTTTCTGCATGAAATGGGCCATTTCACCATTTTGCCCTTAAGCCTTTGCCTTTTACCCTTCAGCTCCTTTTTTCCTTCTTCCTGTATGGAACACAAACATGATATCTGGAACCACAGCAGCCATCTTAAGATCCTAAGGTGACCATAATAAGAATGTGGAATGGAAAAAAGAAAAAAGTGTAGGTTCCTGATGGCATCAGAGAGCCACCATGCTAGTTTCAAAATTCCTATTGAGAAAAACAAATAACACTGTATAAGATTGAAAACTTATAGAAGGGTTTTCCATAATTTGCAGCTGAAAACATATCCAACTGTCTTGATGGATTTGCCACCTTCTAGTATATTTGGTCCTGGCATAACGAAAGTCACTCCCAGCCTCATATTACTCACTGATAATGCCCTAATCAGAACTTGGGCTGCCCACAAGTTGCCAAAGGAAAACATCTTTCATGTGTCATATTTCTCACACTCCACCAGGGGACAGGTCTTAGGCTCTGAGCTTGATTGTTTCTTTTGTTTTCTTCGAATTCTTATTCTGTAAGTACAATGTGATTTTTTCAGATTATTGGACTGGGCCCAATTCTTTCAGAGTAGGTGACCTTGCTACTTTTACCCCTAGAGAAATACCCAAATACTGAGCCGAAGAAATTGAATACAGTCTATGAGTGCTGGTAAGTGCAGGCACGAAATTTTTCAAGAAATAAATCTTCCTGTGGCCTGTAAAAACATCTGGAGGCTCTGGGAGAAGAATTCTGGTCTTCTTATTAGGCAGGAAGACAAGGAGAAAAGACATACTTTGGTTTCATAAACTTCCAAAGAACAATTTAAGTAAATAAGGCTCAGCTAGTAACTGGAGATAAAATCCCTCACCTTGGCATCGCTGAAGAGCAAACCAAGACAGAACAACTTTCCCTTACCCTTAGTCCCTAGGCCTCAGCTTTGGACTGGACTCCGAAATGCTTTCTGTTTTGGAAACCCCAAATCATACAAAATTCAGTAGGTCTGGGGTTTGAACATATGAATAAAACAAGCCAAGTTTCCGCCTGACCTTAGCTAACCTTGAAATCAATCATTCTTCCAGTGCTGGTCTGTCTAACAGTGAAACTTGTGGTTTCATCTTGGTTTTACCACAAAACTTTGTGATGAAACACTAAGACCCACTGAGATTTGCACTTCCATTCCTGTCCTGTTTCAAACTCTTTTTGCAGAATCTGATGACTTCTATAGCATATGACTATGTAAATCTGTCATTTCTCTTCTGTTCCATAGAGGCTCAGAACCAGATTTCTGCCCAGCAACATTTTTGGAGAACTCAATGATGAAAAAGCAGAGAATCCTAAAATCCATTTAGGGCAAAATCAAGAAGATTCTAAGATATGATGCAAATCTATATGATAGCGCTATTAGACCAACTGTAACAACAATTCAATTTGAAAGTCACATTTGAAAAACTTCCAGGGGTTGCAGATCATAGGGTAGAATTGCTGGATGACAGAAACCCAAGCACTGATAAATGTCCCAGGCTAGGAGTGCAAGAAACAGAGCTGGTATAGCATCCTGAGAGGTCCTGAGAAGCCAAAAATCTGGACATGCAATCATTAGCAAGGACAAAAATACCTCAATCTCATGAGCTGATCGTACCATTGTAGGTCTAAGAAATAACATCTCCACTCTGTGTTCTGGCTTGCCATTAATGTAGGTACAGACAAGAGTGCTAAATGTCATTTAATCTCATATAATACAGAATCTTTTTAATTGAGATATACTTGACATATAATATATTAGTTTCAAGTGTTCAACATAATGATTCTGTAATTGTATGTGTTGCAAAAATAAGTCTCATTAACATTCGCAGCATAGATTCTTGTCAAGGATCCATTATTTTCCATAAAATACTGAACTCCAACATCATCGTGTTATCATGGCCCTGAGCTGCACATAACCAAAAATAAAAACAGAAAGCTCTATCTGCCTTGAGCCCCTTCCAAATCTGAAACCTATTTTGTAGTTTTAGAAATTTTAGCCACAAAAATCCATTAACCAACTTAGGGACAAAGAAAGAGAATTTTTGCTTTAGCCCAGAAGACTCTTTTATGAATTATGCATGATGTTTTTCAGTGCTAGGGAAAGGGAACAGGGCAGGAGAAACATATGCCACCAGCTTTTGTAAAATCCTGAAAGCAGATAACTTGTCTCCTCATGTCAAGAATATACTAAAGACAATCTTTGGGTTAGTGATAACCTATGGACAACTTTTTTTCCCCCCAAGACCTCAGCCATTCTTACAGAACAGGTGTGGTCAAAAAGACCAAAGCCTGGGGCACCTGGGTGGCTCAGTTGGTTAAGCCTCTGCCTTCGGCTCAGGTCATGATCTCGGGGTCCTGGGATCAAGCCCCACACCATGCTCCCTGCTCAGCGGGGAGTCTGCTCCTCCCTCTGCCTGCTGCTCCCCCTGCTTGTGCGTGCTCTCTCTCTCTCAACTAAATAAATAAAATCTTCAAAAAAAAAAAAAAAGACCAAAGCCCATGTCATCCTCAGACTCCCCTGATTCTTCTTCTTTGCTTCCACTTTCTTCACCTCAGCTGGGGCAGCAGTGGTGGAAGGAGCAGAACCTTCTGGGGGTGCAGAACCAGCAGCCGGCCAGATCCACCAGCCCCTACATCGCACATGAGGCTCCCGATATTGATAGTGGCCAGGCCCTTTGCAAACAAGCCTGGCCAGAAAGGTTCAACATTTACACCTGCTGCTTTAATGAGGGCATTGATCTTATCCCCTGTGACTGTCACCTCATCATCATGCAGGCTATCTCCTAGACAGAGGCCGTGGGCTGGCAGGTGCGGAGCGGGTGCTGTGGGGCACAGTGTTAGTCGGCAGATGAAGTGAGGGCCTCACCCCAGTGCAGCCTTAGCTTCCTCAGAAGCACAGAGCACCTTAGCGGCAGCTAAGGAAAGGCCCAACTTTAAAACTTTCTGCAAAAGTGATCCAAATTTTAAAATTTCTGCAAAAGTGATAAAAAATGACCCAAGGAGAAGAAGGCCAGATGACTGTCCCTTTCCCCCTACCTCTCCTAGGTAGCTACCACACAATCAATGTTTTGGAATTTTCATGGCCTTCCCAAGGATCAATCTGGCAGAAACTTCGTGAAGCCCTTTATAGACCAAGACATGTATTTATTTCCCTTTAAGAGTCATTTCTACCTTCTTGCCCTCAATGGAAATCACAAGTTGTCCCAATGCTACTATGAGCCCCCATTTACGGAGTCCATAATTCACAGATGAAGTTATTGTCACAGAGCTCATTAAAGTGAAACAAAGAAACACCTTTCCCCTAAGCCCCAAGCAGTGAGTATGGCACCAAAACTAAAATTGATGAGATTATGTATTTAGTATTGAAGCCAACACATGGTCATAGTCAAGGGGTCCCTAATTTTACCCTTCTGCAAGATATAGGTCCAGGCTCCTTAAGGTACAAATCCACCCACAAACTGCCTATGTCACCAATATATAAAACTCAGTGAGCTCATAATATAAACAGAGAACTATTTACTATATTCTTGGCCCTGGCAAGCTTATAAACAATGGGTCAGTGGAATATTTTTGCATTGGATTTGTTTCCTGAGTGTGTTTTTCTTATAAAATCTGCACGTTTACTCAAATATTACATTACTCATTAGGCATTAAAATTGTCCTTGTAACCTAAAATCAAAAGGGGGGTTACCAGGGCATTTTCCTATTAAGAATGGAAACGATTGGGCCATTCTTGGGTTGAGGTACTGAAAAGTTTTTGTGTACAGCATCCAGCAGGTGGCGCTCACATCCAAGGCTACAGGGAGTTATCCCACTGGCTGGTAAATCTTTGTTCACAAAAGATGGGTACATTACTACTCAGTAAACAGTAGAAAGACGGCTTCTTAATAGAAGAACATGATTTTCACTCCTAGTGTCTTCTTAAAAGAAGTTTTGACATTGGTTGTAAGCAACCAGTCAATTTATGTGTTTTTGTGTATGTGTAAACCAATCCGAGACTGGAGAAATTCCATACTGAAAATATAGCTTTGTAGACATTATGGACTGACTGTTTATGCACCGCCCCAATATTCATATGTTAAACTCTAATGCCCCAATATGATGATATTTAGTGGTGGGGTCTTTGGGAGATAATTGGATTACAAGAATAGAGCTCTTGGGGGTCCTGGCTGGCTCAGTCAGTGGAGCATGAAATTCTTGATCATGGGGTTGTGAGTTGGAGCCCCACCTTGGATGTCAAGATTACTTAAAAATAAAACCTTAAAAAAAAAAAGTAGAGCGCTCCTGAATGGGATTAGTTCCCTTACAAGAAGAGGCTAGAGAGCTAGCTTTCTACTCTTTCTGCCAAGTGAGAACACAGCAAGAAGACAGCCCTCTGTAGAACTGGAATAGGGCACTCACCAAGAAACCTGACCATGTTGGCATCCTTTTTTTTTTTTTTAAGATTTTATTTATTTATTTATTTGACACAGAGAGAGAGAGAGAGAGCAGGGGGAGCAGCAGGCAGAGGGAAAAGGAGAAGCAGGCTCCCCACTGAGCAGAGAGCCCAACATGGGGCTCAATCCCAGGACCCTGAGATCATGACCTGAGCCTAAGACAGACACTTCACCAACTGAGCCGCCCAGGTGCCTCTCATGTTGGCATCCTGATCATAGCCTCCTAACCTCCAGAACTGTGAGAAATAATTCTTGTTGTTTAAGCCACCCAGTCTATGATAATTTGGCCTAAGTTATTTCTGTTGACCCTTTCCAGATTTGCCAATATTTGGAATAGGATTAAGGAACCACATACCACTTTGAATATTAAAAAAGCAAGCCAAAACCATTTTGAATAAGAATGACTCGAGCTGAGGGGCACCTGGATGGCTCAGCCAGTTGACCAGCTGCCTTCGGCTGGGGTCATGATTCCAGGGTCCTGGGATTGAGTCTACATCGGGCTTCTTGCCCAGCGGGGAGCTTGCTTCTCCCTCTGCTTGTGCTCTCTCTCTCTCTGACAGCTAAATAAATAAATAAATAAATAAATAAAATCTTTTTTAAAAAAGCCTTGGGTCCCCTGTGTTGTTCAGTCATTAAGCATCTGCCTTCAGCTCAGGTCATGATCCCTAGGTCCTGCGATTGAGCTCCACATCGGGCTCCCTGCTCAGTGGAGAGCCTGCTTCTCCCTCTCCTTCTGCTGCTCCCCCTGCTTGTGCTCTCGCTCTCTGTCAAATAAATAAATAAATAAAATCTTTAAAAAAAGTCTTATTGGCTGTATAAGATTGGGTAGACTAATACAACCTAACAATGCCACCCGCTGAGCGCTTATTATATGTACAATGAAAACCTGCAGCATAAAGCAATTTAATCTCTATAGCAACTTTATGAGGCAGGTAGCACGATATCTCCAGGAAATAAAAAGTTTATAAGCAAATTTCATACCCCATTTTGCCTCATCTCCTCATCTGTAAATTGAGAAAGAGTATAAGCTGTTTCTTAGAGTTGTGGGAATCAAATAAAAGAATCCATACAAAGCACTTCGCCTCTTAAGAGTAAATCCTAAATACGTGGTTACTAACACTGCTGCTCTTCTACTCCTCTTGCTGCTGTGATTACTACTGCTGCTGCTACTATGTTATAATATGATATGATGTTATATTATTTTGTTATACATATTATATAATTATGTATAGTATTAATTACATTAATATTCTGTATTACATTATTATTATTATTATTATTATAGAAGTTATTTGTTCAGTCACACAGACAGGGTCAGAATTTGAACTCACGTCTTTTTTTGACTCCAGAATTTGGGTACTTAGTATGTAGGAGGCAATGCTTTTGAATGACTAAACCAGGGTAATTCTGAAAATGAAATAACACTTCTGGAAATATGGAAATTACTCCCTTTTATGGAGAGAATATATAAGAACCATCACCAGAAAACAGCCATCTCTTCAAGTTTCTCCTTTCAGACCCAAACACACACATGAACAAGCAAATGCCTTGCCTCCCCCAACTCATCCTGTAGGCCAAGATGAGCTTCTATCTTTCTGGCCGAAATATGATATCTTAATGGTCATAAAAAATTACATCCTCCTATTAAGGGAGGGTGGTAAGGAACTAAAATTTAATGAAAAACCATAACTGGTGTAAGCCAGAACTACCCAGCATTGAGCCAAGGTGACCACGCCACAGAAAGCAGAGCTAAGTCTTGTTCCTGGCTTATCCAGTATCAGCAACATGGCAGAGTGAGCTATAATCCAGGCATATCAATCATAGCAGATGCCAAACCATGGCATTAAGAGATGAGTTCTCTGGCTAGTAACATTAATAAGCTTGGCGTGGGGGCACCTGGGTGGCTAAGTCAGTTAAGCCTCCAATTCTTGATTTCGGCTCAGGTCATGATTTCAAGGTCCCAAGGTTGAGCCCCACCACCAGCTCCATGCTCAGTGGGCAGTCTGCTTGAGATTCCCTCCTGCTCCCTCTGCCCTTCCCCCTGCTCATGCTCTCTTTCTCTCAAATTAAATAAATCTCTCTTTTTTTAAAAGATTTTATTTATTCATTTGACAGAGACACAGAGAGAGAGGGAACACAAGCAAGGGGAGTGTGAGAGGGAGAAGCAGGCTTCCCGCCGCCGAGCAGGGAGCCCAATGCGGGGCTCGATCCCAGGAGCCTGGGATCATGACCTAAGCTGAAGGCAGACACCTAATGGCTGAGCCACCCGGGCACCCCAAAATAAATAAATCTTTTAAAAGATATAAGCTTGGTGTGATTTTGAATATTTCTTGATATGGTTCTAGTCCATCCACCAAGTTAATTTCACTCATTTGCCATTCTTCTTTTTTTTGTTTTAAGTTTTTATTTATTTATTTGTCAGAGAGAGAGCGAGCACAAGCAGGAGGAATGGCAGGCAGAGGGAGAAGCAGGCTCCCAGCTGAGTAAGGAGCCCGGTGCAGGTCTCCATCCCAGGAACCTGGGATCATGACCTGGGCTGAAGGCAGATGCTTAACCAACTGAGCCACCCAGGCATCTCTCATTTGCCATTCTTCTAACTGCCTTGAACGTATATGTGAAATTGTTTGGGAGTAGTATATTTTAATATATTGCACTGAAACCACATCCCTAGTTTATAAGGATAAAATGAATCGATTTAAATTATATTATTTTGGGTTTTGTATTCCCAAGATTTCTGTGTATGTCTGTGTTTTAAGCTATCATTTCTTCAACATCTATCATGTACTAGGTATTATGCTTAGCACTTTAAATAAATTAATATGTCATTTAATCTTCAAGTGATTAGGCCAGGAGTTCTTTCCCCCACCCCTCCCCCCACTCAACAGCTCTTTCAGATATTTCAAAATAAATAAATCTTAAAAAGAAATCACAGATATCTCAAAACATCACTTATACTAGACACTTGAAGGGGTCTATGAGTGTCACAAAACTGACCCAGGTATACTTGGTACAGAATGGAATAAGAACCCCCAGTCAAGGGGTGCTTGGATGGCCCCGTTGGTTAAGCATCTGCCTTCCGTTCAGGTCTTGATGGAGTCCCCCATTGGGCTCCTTTCTCAGTGCTTCTCCCTCTCCCTCTCCCTCTGCCTGCTGCTCCCCCTGTTTGTGCTTTCTCCCTCTTTCTCTCTCTGACAAATAACTAAATAAAATCTTAAAAAAAAAAAAAGAACCTCTGATCAAAGTTAATCACAATAATCCCACTTCCCCCACCAGTGATTGGTTTATAAATTAGCATATAACCCAATTTTGGCCAATGAGACAAAGAAAAATCTGTTAGGGAGAGGCTTCCTCCTTCCCAAGGGCTCAAAGAGCAGGAAGTTGCCCTAGCCCCTCTGCTTGCCGCTGTGCCTAGATGAGATGGCTAGAAATGCTGGAACTATCTTACAACCAATCTCGGGATGGGTGACACTGACCCAGAGAAGATGGTCTACCCAGGAGGACAGCTGTGAGCAGACTGCCTGGAGGGTTCTGCCTGGAGCCTGCCCTACTGTTTTAGCCAGTGTGAGTTGTGGTTTTCTGACATTTGCAGCCGTATGTACCTTAATTCTGCTGCCATACTTAGAGAAAAGACCTCTCAGAGAAGGTAACACTCAAGTGGCAGGAAGCATTAGGCAGAAGAGGGGCAATCCTAATGGTTAGAGGAAAGAATGTCTGCAAAGTCTTTGAAGTGTGAATGACTTTGGCTTGTTTGAGACACTAAAAGTTCATAGGACTGAAGTATGGTGACTGAAAGGGAGTGTGAAATGAGATGAGATTAACAAAAAAGATCATGCAGGGCTTCCAAGGCCACAGTGAGAAGTTCAAACTTAATTTTTTAAAAGATTTTATTTATTTATTTATTTATTTATTTATTTATTTATTTATTTGAGAGAGTGAGACAGAACGAGAGAGAGAGCATAAATGGTGGAGAGGGGTAGAGGAAGAAACAGACTCCCCACTGAGCAGGGAGCCTGACATGGGGCTCAGGGCTCAGGGCTTGATCCCAGGACCCTGAGATCATGACGTGGGCCGAAGGCAGATGCTTAACCAACTGAGCCACCCATGTGCCCCTAGACTTAATTTTAGTGTAATGGAAAGTCATTGAAGGACTTAAAGCAGAGAAGTAACATGATCCGAGCTCATTCTGGCTGCTCCTGTTTGAAGAATATACTGGAGAGGGAGTAGCTGTGGGGAGATGTAGAGCTATTGTAGGAATCCAGTTAAGAGATGATGATGGCCTGGGTTCTTGAGATTAATTGGAACCATTAATCTCAAAATTTGTGAAAGAATCACTCCTGTATTTGTTTAAAATGCAAGGAAGCACACCAGTGGATTTTGATGCAAGTGGTCTACAGTCCACACCTGTGAAACACCAATACAGAAACATTGGTTAGGACCTTTGACTCTCTGGATAAGACCACTTTCCAAAAATAACCATCTTCCATTCTTTAAATGATCCCAACATAGGCGCTTACAGCTTTCCCAAATAAAATGTTCTTAAGTCTCATACTCCTTGAAGCCACATGTTTTTTCCTGTAGTCTCACCTCAGTCTTGCCCAGCAGAGCCTATCTGTTCTCTCTTGTGCTATACATAGAAATGTTCCTATCATTCATTGTCCCTTACATTCCTGAACATTATTCTTTCATCCACTTGAAAAGCATCTATTAAGCATCATCTAGGTGCTTGGCACTGACCTGGGCACTGGTCATACCAAAATAAATAAAACACACCCTCTCATATGACAGATGTTCATCATTTTCCCTATCTTCCGTTGGATGCCATTCGTGCTATAAAACTTAGCATTATGAAGGAGGAAAGAAAGAACACAAAGGGAAATTAGATTCAGTAGAAAGTAGGGGCAGGGGAATAGTCAAGAACAAGACTTTGGAAAAACACAGACTGATGAGACTGTCCTCAGATCCTGCATGTGGGCCAGGTCTTATTATGAATATCTTACCTGAACCTTAAACAAAGAACAGGCAGCCTCTAATATCAGGACAGCATCTGACAACCTGAGAGCACTCTAGAGACATGGACTGAACGCTCAGAAGAGAAAACAGTGTGTCTAGATTGTTTTCTAATCACTAGGGTCAAGATTTTCTTGTCAAGGGGAGGAAGAAACAAAAAGGAATTCTCATGCCATCTTCTGAAGTTGTCCAAGACAAAGTCCTCAAATCACTGCATGCTGATCCCATCTGAAAGGAGGACAATTTGAGAATCCATGAGATATACCGGGATTTTTAGCCCCAGTCCTAGACCCTTTGATGTCTAATATACTAGGCTCTCTAACCCTCTTCTGAATAAGACTAGAAGGGGTTTATTGAGAACATAATTAGTGCTTCTAGAAATAATACCAGGAATTCTTTTCTAAAGGATAAATATTGAGTTGTTTGGAGTAGGCATCAAAGGTGACATAAAACTTGAAACACCAAGAGGTTAAAAGCAGCAATCATTCAGTAAGTAACAGCCTGTTCTCATGAGTTATCTAGAACCTTATATTTTTTTCCTAGTCACTCTGAACTCTTAACAAGGTGACAAACAATAGGTTAGACAATTGCAATAAAGGAAATTATGTATTGTTTACAAGTTACACTCTCAATAAATTGACTTTGCCAATATGCTGGGTACAGTAAGGCTTTGGGTGGCTGGCATATCTCTTTAAAATATAGAAAGCAATTTAAAAGTATAAAAATATGGGGGCACCTGGCTGGCTCAGTCCAGAGTTCGAGCCCCACTTAGGGTTAGAGTTTACTTTCAAAAAAAAAAGTTTTTTAAGATAAAAATAAGGGGCCCCCAGGTGGCTCAGTTGGTTAAGCCTCTGCCTTTAGCTCAGGTCATGATCCCAGGGTCCTGGGATCAAAGCCCTCATTGGGCTCCCTGCTCAGCAGAGAGACTGCTTCTCCCTCACCTGTTTCCCCCGCTTGTGCGCGCGCTCTCTCTCTCTCTGTCAAATAAATAAAATCTCTTAAAAAAATAAAAACATAAACATAGAGAAATGGAACCCTGGTAGCATACAAGCTTTATTGTACTTTAACAGACCTATGGCTTACTGAGGGGTGGGGGAAAGAGGGTAAGGAAACTGCCTGCCTAATTCAAATTACAAACTATTTATAAAATTGGAGCATTCAGTTTAATGAGTATTCTGCTTTCTAGCCTGCCAAATGGCCAGTTTCACTGGGTTTGGGGTAGTTATTGTAAGGGTTTTTTTGTTTGTGTTTGTTTTGTTTTGTTACAGAATTGTGATGCTAATTTTATGTAGACACAATCTTAGGCACTTGGAAGAATCTGGTTTTAAAAGCGAAACTGTAGGGGCTCCTGGGTGGCACAGCGGTTAAGCGTCTGCCTTCGGCTCAGGGCGTGATCCCAGCGTTCTGGGATTGAGCCCCACATCAGGCTCCTCCGCTATGAGCCTGCTTCTTCCTCTCCCGCTCCCCCTGCTTGTGTTCCCTCTCTCGCTGGCTGTCTCTATCTCTGTCAAATAAATAAAAAAAATTTTTTAAAAAGCGTAACTGTAGCTCATATACATGCTTATACTTGTAATTGTTCCCTAAAGCTACTCTGCTTACGTTAGATTTATTTTCCTGGTTTAATACACAGTTAAACACCAATAAATTCACCAAATCTAGTTTGATAAAAATCTTTCTCTCGTTATCTTATGAATATTTACTATGGTTAACACTTTCCTGGGGTTCCCTGGCAGCACTTTTGTTTGGGGTTTTTTTAATGAAAACCATTCCTAGAAAAAATCTAGAGTCACATCTAAAGACAAAGATCCTCTTTTTAAATTTTTTGGAATAAAAATGTTTATCCTCCAAACATGAGGGCTAATGTAGCTTATATGCAACTCAGTGAAACCAGTCTATACTTTTGTTATAAAATATGTGACACCACCATGATGTTTTCTATGTGATTATGCGTCCCATTTCTCAGGGACAAGCTCTCTCAAGGGCAGTCACTCAGCTACCTGAACAGTTTTTGGTTTCTACCAGCACAATCACATCGGGAGAGATTGGGCAGGGAGATAAGGCTATCATATATACAGTTGCATCTGGAGTCCAAGGCCAAATCCCACCATTAATGGCACATTTGACTCAAGAATCATTTTGTGGATTGCTCATGAGTAACAATTTTTAACCGTAATTCTGCATTCATTGTTAGAAAGAAAAGCTTTCTTTGTATTTAACTGGTCAACTCTTTTAAGAATTTAAGAATTGACCTCAATTCTATGAATTAGCTAGTGGCTGTGGGCAGATTCTTTCTGAGACAGCCACTTTAAATCATACTACTAGCAGGAGAGAGACCTTTCTCAATGGTGGTTTTCTAACTACTGCTTAATTTCTCAAGGTAGGAAATCTTTCCTACAAGAGCTAAAGCGACATCCCTCCACCCCTTTACCGAGCATCCATCATAAACAAAGACAGTACTGAGTTTAGAAATTTCGCGAGAGGTTTATTGTTTTAAACCTTACTTTTATTATCATTTCTTGTATATACATGGCTACAAATTTCACTTTTTCTAAGATTTCATTCTAGGCAAATTTTCTAATTTAATTGTAACACTGAGAGCATATCTAAATATTTGGATTCATTTCTGGTGAAAGCAAAGGGGCCAGACGTTTAGCAGAGATCACTGTGCTGACATGTCTGCTTTCTATATGCAAAGCGATTGGCTCAACCAAGCCACACAAGCCCAGAAAAGTTCACTCAATCATCTAATCCCTTCTAGCATTACCTTTTTCCGTTTTAAAATCTTTGGCTAATTAGAGGCACAACCTTATCATGAAAGAAGAGAAAATATTTCCTATTATCCTTTTTAATCCACCTTCATTATGAATTGCAATCTCCTCTCCCACCAGCCTTAATTAACTACCCACTGTTGATGAACGAATCAATCATTCAATGAAGATAGTGCTTATTTCCATTTGTAAAGGCAAGTGCATCAAATCTGCCTGGCTGGATGTTTACGAAGATGTGTGCAAAAGGAAGAGATAATGAAAAGGATACAAGTTTTAAGAGATAACTACATAAGTCGAATTGCTGAGAAAATAAAAAAGTTGCTGTGATCTCTCACTTCCCATGTGTTACCACTAGAAATTCACAGCTGGTGTTGTTTATTTTCTCTAAATAGCTGATTCAACGTAAGACCTTTTTTGACACTGAGTTGAGACATGGATGTACTTTATCTGAGATGGTACTTCATTCATCCTAATGATCCATTGATTTCTATAAAATCCGATAACTGATATTTTCCTTACCAAAAAAATTTACTAGCCTGGTAGCACATATAGGGATACATAGGTGCATGTAGCCATTAATATCATAGTGTCAATAATTTACCAAAAATTTGGAAGTTTTTGTATTTTTCTCCCCTAAAAAGAATTTGTAGTTATTTTAATTATTTGTTCAGTCTTAAGAGGTTAAATCAATTAAAATATGCCTAAATAGAATGTCTTCAAAGCTTCCTCAGCCACCAGCTTAACAGCCATCCACAAACAAAACAAAACAAAACAAAACAAAAACCACACTGAAGTTTAGAACAGGAAGTAAAGAATAAATACCACTTCCAGTTATGGCTGGAACATAAATGAGCATGGGGAGGTCTTAAACTTGAATTTCAGCCAGGATACCAGGACTGTTGATACCATTTCCAAGAGAACTAAAGAATATTAAGGCGAATTATGTGGTCAGGACTTGAGGTTTTCTTTCTCAGCTAAGAAATATGGCATGTTAGAACTCCCTTCTCTTAATGGATGAAAGATAGAATTTCAACTTTTAACCCATTGGTATGTTTAGTCAAAGAAGGCCAATGCTGGAATTACGAATAATAATCTGCATCGAATTAGTCTTCACGATATAGACCGGCCTGTGAGCCGACAAGGAGCTATAGATTAAGCTCTGGATCTTCCACCTCTTTACCCACTATTTAGAAGGGGATGCAGTCACCCAAAGAATTTCCCATGGGAAACCACAAACCCCAAATCCTCTGGTACCACCTGTCCTTTTGCACAGGGTTGGCCCACTCCAACTTTAGTTCTTGAGAGCCAATGAGTATACAACTGTACCAAAACCCACTGAATTTCACAACATACCTTGAGACAAACTGAATCTGAATGGGTATTTTGCCCCCACTCCTACAGGTAATACAACATGGTACCCTCACTGGCTAGAAGTATTTGACTCCCCTAATCCTCATTACCATACTTCTGTTGGTATACTTCTCAAGGGAAGTATGGCGGAGAGCACCGGCAAAGGGAAGAAGTCTTTCTTAATCATTTGTGCTGTTCATAAGAAGTGTAATGGGAGATTAGAATCAACCTTGAGTCTTATTGGTGAGATTGTTCATATCCTCACAAAATTTTGGTACTTTTGTTTTACTATACTTTATCCATCTATTTTAGGTGATCGTTCAAATTCAAGACTTTATAAGTCCAAAGTCATGCATGATTTGGTTTTTAAAAAGGGAAGATGATCACAAATTATAACATTTGTCATATGCATGTTTTTGCAGTAAATTTACCATCATATAATGCTAAAAACTTGAACTTTGAAAAATAAAGTATTTGTATTTCATTTCATTCCTTGTTTAGCTCAGCTAACTAATGCTGAAATCTTCAAATTTTACAAGAGATTTACTTATTTTTCCATTGTTTTTGACGTTAATCAAAAGGAAAAATAATGCTTTCAACGGTTAAAGGACCAGTCAGGTATTTTAAATTGACCTATAATTAAAATCATAAAATGTCATGCATCATGAAATATAGTTGAAAACATCCAGCATGTTATCTTCTGAGTACGCCATGCAGGCTAATTCATTTTAGCTAGAACTAATTTCCAGTGGAAAGAAAGTTACTATACTTCTGAGCATATTGACAAATAAGTCTCTCAGCTTCGTGGAGGTTAAGTGGTTGAACAGGAAGTACTGCCTCAGCACATGTATACCAATCCTTTAGAGAAATTCTAAAATCTAGGGGCCTGGATTTCCACAGTTACTTTATTCCACTATGATACATCTGTAAAGCAGAAATAAGACTCCCCTCTTTATCCAGCCTTCAAGTTCAGTCATATATTTCTTTTTTTGAAATGAACTAAAGCTGATTGAGAGGGGACATGCCTTTTGGAATGCCCTGAGGCCTTTCATTTCTTGAATGATATACTAAAGCTTGGAATCTACCCAAACCTCCTTGAAGCACCCTCTGCGAAGTTTAATCTAATTTAAATCAACTTATTCCTCAGCATAAAATGCTCTTACTTATTTCTCTTTATTTTTTGAGTGAGCACATGGACACATTTTTGTTTCTAAACATGTAGATGCTGAAACAATTTAGAAAGAAAAAACCCTACATATTTCTTTCTTTCAGTCATGTTAAAAGCAGTGACAGAAAGCGTAATTCTGGGGCGCCTGGGTGGCACAGCGGTTAAGCATCTGCCTTCGACTCAGGGCGTGATCCCGGCGTTCTGGGATCGAGCCCCACATCAGGCTCCTCTGCTATGAGCCTGCTTCTTCCTCTCCCTTCCCCTGCTTGTGTTCCCTCTCTCGCTGGCTGTCTCTATCTCTGTCAAATAAATAAATAAAATCTTAAAACAAAACAAAACAAAACAAAAAAAAAAAGAAAGCGTAATTCTGAGAACTCCTGGCCCTGGCACTATGTAAATCATTTCATAATAAGCAAATGATCTAGCACCAATATAGTTATAGTTCCTACCAAATGTTTTCTTTTTTTTTTTAAGATTTTATTTATTTATTTATTCGACAGAGTTAGAGACAGCCAGCGAGAGAGGGAACACAAGCAGGGGGAGTGGGAAGAGGAAGAAGCAGGCTCATAGCAGAAGAGCCTGATGTGGGGCTCGATCCCACAACGCCGGGATCACGCCCTAAGCCAAAGGCAGACGCTTAACCGCTGTGCCACCCAGGCGCCCCCTACCAAATGTTTTCTGATTATGGGACACATTCTTAAAAATGATGGGCCTGAACTCTCACTTTTTCTATTCATTTCTGTCTGTGTACTGCTTACATCCAAATCTTTACTTTGCAAATAAAAGTTATGCTAGAACATGCATTTGCCAAAAACAAGGATTTTTGCGGACAAGTGCAATTTTGCAGGCATAAGGTAGAAGACATGTATATAACAGACCTTTTTGGTAAATTTCCAAACAGTCATCTACTCCCTCCACCTCTACCTCATGGGATTATGAGTGTAATATAGGGTTTACTAAAAAACAAACAACATTGTTGAACTCTTCCTGAGTGGGTATAGTAATTGACTATAAATAGATCAACTTCCCTAAACTAAAAACTTAAATATGTACAGTTTTTAGTTGGCCAGGATACTTGAAAAAAATGAAAATGCTGGAGGAAAAAGTAGTGTTAAAAAATTGAATACAAAATGCTTTTTCCAACAATGACAATGAAATCATTGTGAAGGGATTTCGGTATGTAAGGATCCATCCTTAAAGACATCTACCACGTGTATGCTTCACCTACTCTCTGGGCTTTATTTTTATTTTTGCTGGAGTTTTTCCGTCTATCAGCAAAAGTAAATCCCAACATAATCCCAGAAGAAATTTCTCTCTCTCTCTCTCTTACCCATGCAAATTTTAGCTATGCACTTTGCTTTCAATAATACCTGAATGAGAAAGTCCTTGAAATCAGAGAAGGATGTGCAATATGTCAAAATGAGCTATTTATCCCTGGTGATTATTAGAGAGTGTCACAAGAGAAGAAATGTACCCAAGAGGGTCCTGCACAATTCCAACTCTGGGAATTGTGTTCTATCTAAAGACTCTCTGTCATTTCAGCAGCCCATTCATTTACTCAAAAAATATTTATCAGGTGCTATTATATCCAGCACTGTGTTAACATCAGCAAAGCATTAAATCTTCAAAGTAGTTTCTTACTCTACACTTATGTTGACACATTTAGGTGGGGCCTTAAATTCTCTACTCAGCTGAATGCTTTAGTTCCCTTCTAAGTAATTTGTCATTTTCAGGCACATTTAAGTGGGTTTTATTTTTCATCAATGGAATTCTTCCATATATGATGGCATCTACATAGTGTTCAAATCATGAAGAATAGACATGACAAAATCCAAGCATTGTAGATATAAATATCATTCCAGAATTAAATTCCTGGAGTTAAAATGGAAGATTCTAGACTCAGAGCTTCAAGAAATAGGTTTCAATTTTGACTACCCCCAAAAGCTAATCAGACCTTGGGTCTCTATTACAGTAACTTGTGCCTCTTTCAGTGTTTCAGGCAAAAGGAGGAAATGGCCATAATCTTCCCTCACTGGAAAGGCTAGCATCATGAGAATTTTCCCAGGCTGCTTTGTGCAAGTCTAAGGAGGCTACAAGCATGTTATAATTATAGCTACTATTCATTAAATGTCTATTGTGCCAAGCACTTCACATTTAATACTTCTGCTCATTTAAGCTTCACAGTACCCCTGCTGGGTAAGGATCATAGTTCTCATTTTCCCTGTTGAGGATCAGAGAAGTTAGGTAACTGGTACAGTCACAGTTTTAAGTGTGTCTCAGGGATAGATCAATGACAATGCATCATTCTGATTCCCACTTCAATTCTCTCTGTAATGTTTTTCTACTTTAAAAAACAAAAACAAAACCACCTGCCTAGACTCCATGAAGGTTGGGGGGAGAGATGGGGACTGATAATGCTGTCCGAACTCATAGAGAAAAGAAAATTTTGTAAGAGAATGAACAGTCGCAGCTGTCTAGGTTAAGGAGAAAAACGCCTCTTTAGGGGCCTTGGTTTTACTACCTTCTACCAACCGTGAGGTTGCGCGGGCACGGGGCGCTGTGGTAGATAGGAGAGTACGACCCAAGGATGGCTGGCCGCGTGGGAATCTGAGCGTCAACTTCTCCGCTCCCTTTTCTCTCATTACCCCCACCCCACACCATCTCCCAGCCGAGGCCGGGAAGCTTCCACTGCCAGTGCGGGTGAGGCCGGGAGGCAGATGGATGCTGCTGACTGATGGGGGCGGCCGAGCGCGAGGGCGCTGAGTGAAGCCCGCGCCCTGTCGCCGCCTGGCCTCAGGATCCCGGCAGCTCACCCTGTCCGGGCCCCCGGTGCGGTCGGAAAGGACACCTCAGCCCAAGAGCTGGCGCGGGGTGCCAGAGTGTTCGCCCAGGCAAGCCTGGGCCCAAAGGTTGGGCAGGGCCTGCGCTGCCGCCAGCGGGAGGCTCTAGGCCCCGATGTAGAGGCCGCGCTACAAGGCAGGGGTCTGTGCTGGGCCTGAGGCCACGAGTTTCCCTTCTCACTCAGAGTTGACCCTAAAGACAGATGTGACCGCGGCGGCAGCAGCGGCCCACGCGGTCTGGAGGCACAGGGCGCTTGGGACGCGGCGTGGATGTCGGCCCCGAGAGGCGCGCGGGCCCCTTGCGCCCAGGTCTCTCCCCGGCTCTCCTCTCCTTCCCCAGCTCAGAAAGTCTGCCAGCCGCAGCCCCAACCCTCTCCTCTCTCCTCCCCCAACCTCGCCCGGGCTCCGCTTTCCCTCCATCAACTCTAGGCCGAATTCAATCCGAGAAGGCTCCTTTGAGCTTTTGTGTTTGCTGGGGGAGATGTGGGCGCAGGAGGGATCGCGTTACAACTTTCATTTCCTGAAATGTTTGAGGGAACATCCAGGGTTTTTATCCCCCCATCAGGCCGGGCGATGGGCTCGGGTTTCAGGCCTTGTCACTCAGCTGTCACCAAACAAACGAAGCTCTCAGAGCCCTGGAGAGGGAGTGCTACCTGCTATTCATGACCCCTGGAGCAGGTGATCGCTCATGGGAAAAACAGGTAGAATTAATCATAGGGCTGTTCTCTGTTTCCTCTCCTTTTTGGCAGACCTGCCCACAGTGTGAAACCTGTCAGAAAACAAATTAACTCTTTCTTGTCCCCCAGGGGAACTAAAAATAAATTTTCAGAAAACCCAGCACACATTCACATCAAATGACCCAAATGAGAATTGGAGGGAACACCTTTACCTCTGCTCAACTCGTCAATTTCTTAGTTTGCGGGGTTCTCATCTTAGTGGGACTTGGAACATGAGGGAACCAGGAGAGAATGGGGCATATTCCTGTCGCCTGGTTCTACCTACTGAAAGGAGCCCCAGGTGTGGTCTCCGAACTTAGGCAGATTCATCTCCTTCCTTCCTGGTGTCAGTGCAGTTGGGCTTAATCCTATTTACAAGAAAACCTTTACCTATCACAAGTTACTAAGAAATGTCTGTAGATGGTTGTTTTCCCTCCCCCAGACTCTTCCCTAAGTCAACCTTGTTGAGCACCCATGTTGGGCTCTGTATTAGAAAATCCAAATTATTTCTTTTCCCCTTTTTTTAAGATTTTTAAATTTATTTGAGAGAGAGAGCACAAGCAGGGAAAGGGAGGAAAGGGAAAGGAGACTCCCCACTGAGGAGGGAGCCTCTTGTGGGGCTTGATCCCAGGGCCCTGGGATCACTACACAAGCCGAAGGCAGCTGCTTAACCAACTGAGCCACCCAGGCACCCCAGAAAATCCAAATTATTTCAAAATTTCCCCCATTTATTTTATTCCTAACTTAATTCAGAAGTAATTTTTTAAAAATTACTTCTTGCCTTAGTTGCTCAAAAACAGAAAGTTAGGATGCTAGTGTTCTTTGTTGTGTGGGTACTGTTTAACTGCTACTTATTAAATATTCAAATACAAATTTTAAATTATACCTTTATTTTCTATTTTGTTCTACTTTTCTTTGTCCTATATCTCTTTCCCTCCCTGGAAAAAAATTGAATTGGAAAGAGGAAAGACATACAGATTTGCTTCTAAGATACATTAATGTTGGGAAAGTTAACAAGGACAGCTTTAGAGCCTTAAAACAGACTGATTTTTTAAAACAGAAGTATGGTAAGGGGACTGCATTGTCATTCAGCCTTTTAGTTTTTCCATAAAAGATTTTTTTGTGTGAGAAATCAGGAGATATATTGTATGTAAAATAATCCTTCTGGCTTTCTTTATGAAGATTTTGTATGTTTATTTTGAAATCAACCATTGGTTCCAGATTCCCAGAACTGATTTTCTTAGATTAGCTATTTGTACTCAGAGGTAGAGCCCTGAGCAATATTATTCTTCAATTAAAATCAAGAACTTGACTTTAGGAGGAAGCATGTTATGTTTATATAGCATCAGCAACGCATAGAAAATATTCACCACATATCTGCAGACAGACAAGGCTTCAATTGTTTGAATGTTCTTTTCACTTCATAGATACTAAGGCACATTGACTTTCTATCTGGCTTAATTTTTTAGCTTGTTACCTACTTTCACATTCATGGTATTCTAAGTAAATACAGAGTTAGTGCTTCTTCCATGTAACTATCCCCTTGACTTAGAGGTAAAGTTGTCTTTTGCAAGGTATGGCAGACTATATCACCTCCCCCTCAAAAATCGGCATTTTCTGTACAAGCACTGTAAGTTTTTGCTCCCCTCCACCAACTACATCTATTCCCCCCACTACCCCCTACTCCCACAACACACACAAGCTGCAAAAGTTAAGGGAGCATTACTGCATACTGATACTAACAGTTTAAATATAATATCTGTGTGAAGGCTAACTAAAGATGTCACAGCTATGTGGGTTTGGTTTGTTTTGTTATTTTTTTTTTTTCACAGTCCCATTGCCTTTTCCTGGTATTTAGATTATTTGGATAAGTGGCAACTCAAATTAGAATTGAAGTGTCGCAAAGTAGCTCAAGTCATGCCTGGGGTAGGGGAGCAAAAGAGAGAGTAGTTGGGTTTGTAAAAAAACAAAACGAAACAAAAAGCATTTAACATAAAGTAAAAAGAACATCGAGAAAGTTGGATTTGCAGGCTTGCTGACAAGAACCTGCAGATTTTGTATCAGGGATGCTGACTGACCAGCTCTATGAAATGTTAAAGAAGATTTCAATGTTCTTTAAGAATCCTAAAACAGTTAAATGCCCTATGTTTAGTAAAAATATGTAGTCTAGGGCTGTTCTTTCCTTTAAGATCCCACATGCATATCAGCTCATGTCCTGAACCACCACTCCCCCAAAAAACCCTTGTATCTACTATAAATAAACCATGATATTTTAAAAGCCATAATCAATTTTAAATCCTAAATTAAAATAAATTATATAGCAAATTAAAGTAAATTGTCTTGTGTTAACTCTTGAGTGCTTCTATTTGGGTCCACCCATGTCAGTCCTATAAAAGATTTATCTCTAAGAGTAGGAAGAACAGGGGACCAGATGGAGGGAGCTAGTATGCATTTCCATGCCTCCTTACTAGAGTAAAGGGCCAGAATCTTTCTATTTACCTGTCCTTTTAATGACAACCACTAATGGCAGTGAAGAAAGGAGAGCAGCCAATATCACCTAGTAGTATTTCAATTACGATTGGGTAGCCACTTCAGGTAAGCTTAAGCGTGTGTTAAGTCTGAAGTTTACCTTTTTTTCTCAGAAAGATAAGATTGTTTGAGGTTGGTTTTCAGTTTTTTGGCTTTGTTTTTCTTTCTACATTTTCCTGTTGGACCCAGGGGGAGAAATGTGATTTTAAGAGTATTTTAACGTTATGGCAAAGGAAAACAATAAATGAGCACTTTCCCAAAAGGAGAGGGAGAAAAAAAGACTTCCATGTATCGAAGAGAAAGAGGGGAGCAACTTCTGGTTGGTTGTGCTCCACCTGCTGAGAACGGGGTCTCAGCTGTCCATTAACAAGTTAAAAGGAGAGAAGCTGAAACTCTTACTGGAGAGCCCGGCGTCCACGCGCCTCAAGCAGTCTCTTTCTCTTTGTTTTTAAACGCTACTGTAGTGTTGTTTTTCGCTGTCTGAAAGGACCACAGCGTCTAAAACACTGATTGTCATCCTCAGTGGGAGAACAGGTTTCCAATTTCATCAGCTGGAACGAAATTTTGTGTGTATATACTCTGCTTAAAACACTAGAAAAAACGCGGCCTTCCCAGGGCAGCGCTTTTTCTGGGTGGACAGTAAGCCAACAATTCGCCCAAGATTTTGACTCTTTTTGTTCCTGGATGGCTCATCCATCTCTTTCCAGAATCTTCCAGGTGGAGCTACTGGAGTCAATCAGACGGGGGGGGGGTTCACTATGATCTTGAGGGGCTCAGAAGTCCCCACCTAAGGTCGCAGAACATGCCTGCTGGCTAAGGGACTGAGCCCTCGGCAGCTTCAGTGCGAATTGCCCTTTGGGGGCGAAATGGGCACAGGCACTGGTTCCGCTGGCTTCCGGCAGCTGGAGGAGGTAGTTTGGGAGAGTTTTTAGTGTTCCCGCCCTGGGAAAAGCTCAGAAAAAGGAGAAAGAGCTCAGAGAGAGCACGTGGGCCACCTGCGACTCTCCTCACCTTAACCCTGCCCCCACCCCCCACCCCGCGTCCCTGTCAGCGCCACCTACCCCACCAGAGCAGGGCAGAACGCTCGTGGCGGCAGCCCGGACCGAAGCGCCCCGCAGGCCTCAGCTGGTGCCTTCCCTACTGGGGCCCCGGGCAGTGCGTGGGGAAGAGGCTGCTGCCCGACCCAGGACCACCCGCCAAGGGGAAAACGTCCGACCAGGTCCCGCCGAAGAAGAGGAGCTGCCGGCCCGGCCGGCCCGAGACTCTAGAAACCAGGTACGCTCTCCTCGCCAGTCGACGTTCCAGCGACAGGCCGGAGGCACCTGGCTGGCACTCCTCCGCCAACCGCGCGGGTGAAAAGATCCGAAAGCCGAGGCCGAGGCTAAGGCCTCAGGAAGCGAAGGAGACGGGACCTATCTGAAGCAGGAAAGGCAGTAGGGAACAGGCGGCGGAACCTAGGCCGCCTCCCGACTAGGCTCTGAGGCCAGAGGCAGGCCCTGGACCCAAAGCGCGGTGTCGGAGAACCAGAGAGCGTTCACACCTGCGGCTCGGCGGGGTTCAGCAAGGGGCCGGGGCGCCTTCATCCCGCCGCCGCCCGGCCTGCTCCAACCCCGCAGTCGTGCGTCCGGGGCCACCTACGTGCCTCGCCCAGAATATAGCTCTGCTCCACGACTCCAAGCGGGAGCCCCGGACTTGGGCCGGGGAGGTGGCTCCGGGGTACACAAGACGAGGGCTGCTCCTTGCCCCGCGAAGCTCAGGCTCCCTCCTCCTTGTCTTGCCCTTCGAGGCCTCTGTTCTCAAGGTGTCCGCGGGCCCGACCAGCCTGGAGCTGAGCTGGGATGCGGGACCCGCGCGCGATTCTCTGCGAACTGGTGGAGAAGAGGCCCCGCCAAGGCTGGGAGGAGAGAGCAGCGGCACCCGGACTCGCCGCGCTTCGGGACCAAAGAGTGGCAAGGACTGCGTCTGGAGTCTGCGGGTGGCGGGAGGGGTTTTCTGCAGCCCGAGTCTCGCGGCATGGGTGTCTCGGGATTCCCAGGACCTGGAGTTCTGCCTGCAGACTTTAGCAAAGGCCTCCAGGCGGGGAAGGCGGTAGGAGTGAAGACCCCTTCGGCCGCAGCCGCTGCGGGAGTCGCGGCGGCGGCGGAGCAGAGGAAGGGCGGCTCTGCGTCGGTTCAGTGCCAGGTGCTGGCCCTCCAGGTGCGGGGGAGAGAGGCGTTAACGAGGGTTACCGTTCAGCAAACAGACTTCGCCCATAAACGCCAATGCCAATGCCTCTTCCTGGAAGTTTCCACTTCAGCTCGGGGTCAAGACCAAGCTCTCCTTGCCTGGAGAATTGGTTCAAGACCCACAGCGCCCGGCCGCGGCGGCTCCAGTCTCCTTGCCTGCAGCTCGTGGGGCTTTGAGGGCTAACCGCCGGCCAAGTCCCTTTGCCTCCGAATATTTAGGAAGCTTCGTTCTCAGCCAAGGGGTCAAGGCGAGCTGGCGGCTGGGATCCGAACAATTGTGCGTTCAAATTTAAAACGTCAGGGGGGAAAATCGCCATATTTGTTTTTTAAATTTTACCTGGCAAAAGGCTGTAAAGTTTCGTCCTAAAAACACTATTTATAAGCCGTTGTTCATTACTTTTGGCTATCATTAAGAAACCTGCAGAGGAGAAACGAAAAGTGGCTTTTGATTCAGTTAAACTGAGACGCCGAGAAGATAAATTGGAGGTTCCTTAACAGCTGGTCCTCGAAGATTTCCTCAAGGAAAAAAAATGTGGTTAGTTCCCCCAATGATCGCTCTAAAATGATTGCCAAGAAAACGCAGCAATATCCAGCTTTCTCACCTCCTCCTGCTTGTCCCTAGTTTAGCCAGACTGAGCCAGCGATGGCGGAGGAAGGCATATTGTGCAATTTCTTATTAAACACATCTGGAATATGCGCACTCTGAATCGAGTGCCAGGGATTTTACAAAGAGTTTATGACTGTGACAGAAAATTGTCCTTTTAACGAGTTTACAAGCAGTAATCACAGGGGTTTTTACAGGACTGGCCTGCTCTGCTCCTTGACCGATCTGCAGACATTTCTTTCCAAGATTCACCAACCAAGGGAGCAGGAAGTGGGCCGGGGCGCCCAGGGAGACAGATCTTCCACAAGTCTAAAATTATACCAAGTAGAGCTGGAAGAGTGGGGGGTAGTCATTGGAGTAGGAAGAGAGGGCATGTAAGAAATTAAAGTAATTGGCCCTTCCTTATTTTCCAGGGAGATTTCCGCGGTGTCCTTTGAAGCCTGTCAGGGTCATTGAAAGCTATCTTTGTGCAGGGTGTTTGTTTTGGGGAGTGAATGTGAAGAATGTGCGGAGATCCCCTGTGAGAGCCCCTCCTGCAGAGGGTGGCATTTCTCCGTGGCCCAAGACATGGAGAATAAACACCCTAGTGACTTAAATAAACACCAACTTAATGATCCAAAACACTAACAAGGGAGATTGGGACCCTGAGCTCCCAATCCAAATGATGGTCTCCCAGCGGCCGTGTGCACATCTGTCCATCACTGAGGGGGAAAAAAATGACTTCATAAGTAAAAGTGACTACAGTTAAGTACAGTGATCCTTTCTCCTTTGAACTCAGTCAAAGCAATTTGACATTAAAAAAAAAACAACCCTCATAATAAGAAGGCCAAAATTCCATTCCCCACCCCATACACACACCTCGCTCTCCTGGATCAGGACAGGAAAGATAGGAAAGAGTAATAAAGAAATGAATATATTAATATTGATACGGATGGGGGAAAATCAAAATTATGAAACTGTCATGTCAGAAAATAAATAGACTCTCTCTGGGGACGAATATTTTTACAAAGCACAAGCAAGCCAATCCTGTTATCCTGAGTAGAATTTTAATAAATAATGCCATTTGTTTCACTAATTTTAAAAGCTAAATACAAATATACATCATTTTTGCCCCAGGCAAAAATAATATGGAGCCTACATGATTACTGGGATTTTTCTGGACACTATCCGGCAGCAGTGCAAAAAGCTCCTGTCCTACTGGTCTGCATTCTATTTATACAGATTAATTCACAATGTTGTTATCCTTGTTTGAGTGCCCCCCTTTTCTTTCCAAGCAGATAAATTATTTTACTTTCACAGTCTTGTCATAAACTCGTTAATACAAAAGAGCTGAGTTAACATATGAACGCTGTGGAGAAGAGCTAGTGGTAAACAAAACTGCATATCTAATAAAAAAATAAATAAATACCCCAAAGCTAACTTCACTCTTTTTCTGTCACAGAATCAACTCAGTCACCACTCTTGGTTCAGGTGGTGGCCTTCAAAGTACCCTGCAATTCACAACCACCATTAAGTAAGAAAGCAAGAAAACTTCAAAAAAATAAGATAAAATAAAAAGGGCCCAATGACAGCAATACACAACTCACCTTTCAGAAACAGAACCGTACTCCTGGTGTTCTTACTAAGTTTTAATTTAGACTGGTTTAGGTACAATAGAAAAGAAACCTGAAAACACATGCTGTTTTAGTAACAAATACCAGGTTGTCAGATTTGTTGTATATTTTTGCAGGCTAGAAACTAGGAACAAGAGAAACCCTTAACAGGAGTAGGCTACAGATATGAAAGCTTCAAGGGCACGGAAGTAATGGCATTCAGGAAAGTGTTTTTTTCACATTGGTACATTTTTAAAGTTTGCCATTAAAAAAAACCCAAGAAAACAAACAACAACCAAAACCCCACTAAATTTGACAAAAATAGTTGTATTACTAATGGTCACTGCTATTTCTAACTGCCTTACACAGAGAGCATTAAGACATTTAGGCACTTGGTTTTTTTTCCCCCTAATACTGTTCTTTCATTTTAATCTACATAAAAGTGTTTAACACTAAAAAATGAAAAATGTAAACTTAATTTTCGCCATCAAAAAGTTATAAGATCATATTTTTTTTCTATTCACCTTAAGAATGCAACCAGTTCCTCCTGGCTGGAGGCTCTTATTTTCACTATTTAGACTTCTCTCTCTCTTTCTCCAATTCCTTTTCCTCTTCCCAAAAAGACTTTTCCATAAATAAATTAAAAGGAAATATTTAAAATCCGGTTGATTTGTAATTCCCATTCACTGAAGGAAAAAAATAGAGAAAGAAAGGAAGAAAGAAAAGAAAAGAAAAGAAAAGAAAAGAAAAGAAAAGAAAAGAAAAGAAAAGAAAAAAGAAAAGAAAAGAAAAGAAAGACTACTGAAGCTGGCACATGGATTGCCCAGAATCAAGACTGGGTGACTGGGTGTTTTGTTTGTTTGGGTTTTTTTTTTTTTTTTTCCCTGATCTCTGCACTGGGATGGGAAATGCAAGAGTAGGAGAGAAGAAGGTGACTAAGCTTGAGACTGCTGTTGGTTTTGAGTTTTAAAAAGATATTTGTGAAAGTCCACCATTCCTTTATGCACAGAGAACCCCAGAAACAAGCTGCAAAAATGTTCCTGATTTCTATTTACAGGTGTCCCTAGTCACTGCTTCCAGGCCCAGTCCCTCCCCACTTAAGACCCCAAGTCCACCAGACTGGAGGTGAGGGGGCCCAGCAGGGAGTCCTGGAGCTGATGCTGGTGGGCTTGCAGGCCGTGGCTGGGCTGCGAGGTGGTTAAGCCAGGGAGAGAATAGTTTGAGCTCCTGGCATGGCCCATATTGCCCTGCAGCAGAAGTACCGAGTTCTGGTCTGGACTTTGGGGAGGTGAGAATTCTTCTTCTGAGCTGGACATGAGCGGCTTGCCCCCTTCCAGAGGAGAGAGTTGATTCTGCTTGTTGGAGGAGGAGTTATTGTTTTCGGTGTTCTCCCTAAGAAATAGAGGACAACACCATATGGTTAAAAAAAAAAAAAAAGGTTAAAAAAAGTGTGAGTGGAGGGAGGGGAGCTGGAGGAGGAAAGGGCCATTGTGCAATCAGTCATACACCCAAATGGAGGAGCTGTGCCCTCCCACCCATCCCCAAGGGTCCTGGGGGAAGTAAGGAGGCAGAGGAGTCTGGAGAAATGTGAAACTACAGACAGAGCTTGTGGGGAGCCAGGTCTTTTCCTCTTCCAGATTTTAGAAAGCCAGATCAGTATGACTTACTCGAAACAAAAATTATTTTCAAAATTTTGATCAAGCAGTTATTTTAAAAGTACTCTCAACTAGCACCACATTTAGAAGTAATTGAATTTGAAAGTCTTCCAACAAATGGTTGTGAGTGATAAAGAAAATGATCAGAGGACAAACAGAGCCCCACGCGCAGATGTCTAGGGTGAATCAAGTCAATTGTCCTGTTCCCATCTGAGGAAACAATTAAACGTCGAGTTTCCCTGCCCCTGCCCGGAGGTTGTGGTTTCAGAGGCACAGGACAGGTCATGGGAAGTGGTGTCCGGAGCGGCCCAGTGACCTGAGTAAACACAGGGAGCGCAGCCAGTCTCTCCGATTTCATCAGGGACTGGGCCCTCAGGCCTGGCTTATAGGACGGCCGTTTTGTAACTGAAGTCTAACTGGAACCCTATTGTCCCCGTCCCCGTGTTAGTCGCTCAATCCTGAGTCGCTCATAGCCCCCTCTCAACCCCCTGTCGGACATCCGCAACAGCGCACTGTTTCCCAGCAGAAGCGACTTCGAGCCTCCGCACAGCCCGAGAGCCGGCGCGGCGTGCCCGGGCGTCAGTCCGGATGCTCGGTGCTGGTAAACGGCAGCATTTCGAAGCCCTGGCCGCTTCCGTCTTCATGCCGGCCCATCCACCACGGCCCCAGCGCCTGCTTGTCTCCCCCCCTCTCTCCCCTGCCCTCACAGGCTCGCGCCCACTGCAGCCGAGAGGATCCAGGCTCCAGAGGGGAACACAGAGGCGACATCTGCTGCCCCCAGGCTCGGAAGCGAACAAAGGAAACCCAGTCCTCCCAGGGGCTCAGGTTTCCCCAAAACTCCTCGGCTTCCCGGAGCGCCCTCGCCGCCGCCGCCGCCTCCCCGCGCTCTTCCGAATCTCCCTCGGAAACTCCACAGCAAACGGATGGAGCCGGGCCAGGTGGACAGGGGGTGTTCGCGCGAGGAGGGCGGAGGCAGAGACAGGTTAAAATAAGATTGCCTTCTGAGCTCCAGAGAGAAGTCCGCGACTGGAGACCCCTTCCTCACGCGGGGCGGCGGCGCCGACCGCGAGATGCACCCGCCGAGGCACCGGGACACGCGCGAGGCAGCCCCGAGAGGAGCAATCCTTTCTGGGCTTGGGGCGCCAGATAATGCAGCGCCAACTCTTCCAAAGCCCTCTTTTCTGTGGATTTCTTTACAAGACTCCTCCCTTTATACAGCTAATGCGGAATGAAGCGGCGACCTCTCGCCCAAAAGCCTACCAGGAGAGAGCGAGTAAGGAACGCGGTGGGAGTGGGGGCAGAGCAGATGTCTCAGGCCAGCTCCACCCCTCTGGGGAGCAAGAGGAGAGAGGTTCACTACCCTCAGCCCCCACCGAACCCCTTTCCTCCAGACACCAATCAACACTTCCCTTGTACTGGATCCCAAAACTCGCTCTGCACCCCCCACCCCCACTCGTCGCCCTAGCTAACCAGGGAGGCATGAAAAACAAACCGAGCGCCAATATTTCCTGACACTCACACCCCAAGAAACCCACGCGCGGGCGCTCAAATGAAATGACTCCCCATCCCTAGCAAGCGATCTCGGAGTTCATGAACTTTCGCTGCAGTATCGCGGAGGCCTGGGCGCCGCCCCGCGGACGGGCTCCAGCCGGCCGGGAGGACGCGGTGGCGGGTGCCAGCGGGGGCGAGAAGGGGCGGAGGGGAAAGGGAGGCTTCCCGGGGTCGCCCGAGCTGCGGGAAGCACGCCGCGTACCTTTCCTTGGCCTCGGCGGCCCGGTCTCTTTGCCTCCGGTTCTTAAACCAGTTGCTGACCTGGGTGGTGGTGAGCCCAGTGGCCTCGGCCAGCTCCCGCTTCTCACGAGGCGAGGGGTACGGGTTGTGCGCGTACCACTCCCGCAGCACGCCCCGCGACTTCTCCTTGAAGCAGTAGCTGGTCTCCTCGCCGTCCCAGATGGTGCGCGGCAGCGGGAATTTTCGGCGCACCCGATATTTGCCCACGGCGCCCAGGGGCCTGCCGCGCAGCTTCTCGGCCTCCACGTAGTGCGCCTTCAGCCACAGTTGCTGGAGCTTGGGATGGTTGTGAGGCGAGAACTGGTGGCTCTCCAGGATCTTGTAGAGCTCGCGGAAGTTCCCGCGGTGGAAGGCAACCACGGCCTTGGCCTTGAGCACGCTTTCGTTCTTGTGCAGGTGGTCGCAGGCGGGGAGCGACCACAGGAACCTGCCCAGACGCTCCAGGTTCCCGCCTTGCTGCAGAACTTCGCACACGCACGCCACTTGCTCCTGCGTGAAGCCGAACGACGGCAGCATCGACATGGCTGGGGCCTGCCGAGGTGCACTGCCCGGGCGCACGCGGCAGGGAGCAGCGCCGAAAAAGCAGAGGGCGGCAGCCGCAGGGAGGGGGGCGCAGCTGCTCCTAACCCCCTCCCTAGGATTTCCGTAGGCGAAAAAGCTGGTCGAAATTTAGGGCTGGGCGGCTGAGGAAGGAGGAGGAGGGGGCGCGCTGGACAACGAGAGGTCGGCTCACTCCGCAGCCTTTTGGGCCTCTCTGGCTCCGGCCTCCCGCCGGGTTGATGCTGCTCGTTGCCGGGGAACTTGGTTTCTGTTCTCCCCGCAGCGGCCTTAAAGCGCGCAGCGTCCCCGGCGCGCTGATTGGCTGCGGGCGGCGCCTATCCGGGGCTGGCCAGCCCGCGCGCCGCCGAGCCAGGCAGCGAGGCCGCGCCGCCCCGCGCGGGGAGGGCGCGGCAGTGGAGCCCGGGATAGGGAGTGGTGGGAGGAGAAGGACCCTGAGAGGTGGGAAGCGGGGTAAGAGGGGGGAGGAGGGAGACGCGCTGCCCAGAGGCGGGGGGTGTGAGTGGGTGAGCGCGTCAGGACCCTGCAACGTGAGCCCCCTCTCCAGTGTCATCTAAGGGCAGCCGTGCACATCTCTGCACAAATCAATGACTCCAGACCTTATAATTCCTCTCTTCTCCCTCCGTACCCCTGTCCCTGTCCCTTGCAGACTTGCCCTTTCCCGGTGAGCTCATATTTAATTACCTTAATGTTGGAATGAATAAATAATGGATTGATGAATAGCTTAGGGAACGCGATAAATAATACAAGATTAGAGCTGGGCTCCGGGCTGCAGCCTCTGGAAGAGTGGCTTCTCCTAGGCTGACTTCAGCTCCAGGAGCCTAATTTCCTCTGCCTTTCTCCCTTCGCCCCCACCGCCCTCCAAAGGGCACAAGTATTCCCAGCTAGATAGGGCTTCTCTCATTTTCAAGAGGCCACGACTATTCGGGACCCAGAGAAGAGCTGTTTAGAGCATTGTTGCTGAGCAAATAAAGATTCTGAGGGTTCATTTGTGATTTGGTATCTTAACGTTCTGCCCAAAAGCGGGCAGCCTTTTGGACTCAGTTTCCCAATCTGCGCGTTTGCATTTTCCAAGGCCACCTCTGCTACTGAGGAGTGCCGAGAAGCTTTACTTGCTATTAGCAAAAATGCTTTGGGAACCTCGTACGAAAGGCGCTGAATGGGGTGTAAATTAAATAAAACTGTGTCCGGCTCCAATAGCCATCTGATTGTAACCTAATCCTTGCCCTGCTCTGAGAGGGACACTGCCCTCAAAGCCAGGATGACATCGGCTCCAAGAAGATTAAATAAAGAGGGGTGTGTGTGTGTGTGTGTGTGTGTGTGTGTGTGTGTGTGTAGGTTGCAATGCTGGCCTATTTTACTGCCAGGGAATGAGAGATGTCCTGAGATTTCAGTCCCATCATCTGTTATTTTGTGTATATGTGGAGAATGTTTAGTAAAACTGTACAAACAAATGAAGCTGTAATTATCTTAAGCCTCATTTGCACACCTTGTTCCAAAGCAATTATTAAAAAGATTTTGAAAACAATTAGCGTCTCTAAACAAAGATAATCTATTGTCAGTAGCTGAGACTGGCAGCAGATAAGAACAATGCGGGAAGATAAGGGGAGCAGAATGGTAGAAGGAGAGTGACTTTATAACTATACTTATCTCTGATTAGATAAGTTCAAAACAGAATTTTAAGTACACTTCAAAAATGCTTTTGATTTAAATGCACCCTCTTAGTGAATGCGAAGAACAAACTCTTGGCTCTTTAAACTTGCTTGTCTTCTTCAAATATGTTTTGATTACATGAGCCAGAGCCCAGCTCCACAGAACCATTTATATATTAATACATAAGTGGAGGAGCACTGGGTAAATTTCCTCTTGTATTATTTATATGGTTTCAAAATAATGTGCCTAGTTCAGTGCACCCTGCAATGTACATTTTAAACTCAGGAAGAGTTTCACCTCCCTGGCTTTCTCTCCAGAGATTCCAAGTAGAGAGAAGCTGCTTCTCCCCTGAACTCCCACACAATGCATTTTTGCATCCTTAAAATTCTGCAGTATCCCATGCAATTAGACCTTGGAGATAAATGCTGATATTTCATTACCTTTAGAGTTATTTTTAAAATGCATTTAATGGGTGCATAGAATTTCTTTTCTTTTTTCTTTTTCTTCTCTTTCTTTCTTTTCTTTTCTTTTCTTTGTGTGTGTGTGTGTGTGCACATTATTTCAAAAAAGCCCCTACCATATGGTGTGCCCAATGACTTACTTTCTAAACTGGAAGCCTGGCACTGCTGAGCTGAAGCCCATGTGTCTGGTAATTTTCCCTTGCCGTCTTATTTTAGCGCTCATGATGCTTCAGATGAAGTCTTAAGGAGCTTCAGTGTCCTGCCAGAAGGAACGTCTCTGCTTGGAATAGTCCTTATTGACATGGCAGCTGTGTGAAGACTGGAACGGAGGCTTACACTCCGCTCTAAAAATCAATTAATACCCTCAAGTCTGGAGCAAGTGCGCAGAATTAAAATGTGTGTGTAGGGGTAGAGGGTCTGTAAGTATAGCCATGTCTCTTAAAAGACAAAGGGTAAGTTGAGTATGGGGTGTACTTTATAATTAACAATTTTGTATAAGGAAATGAGGCGTAGCTTGGACAAATAAGGGCAGGTATAAATTTACAGGAGATGACAAGGAGCAGAAAGATGGCAATTAGACACCAATATGACCACCTTTTTTCTGCTTCCTCTGGACCTCTCTGCCCACTTCTTTTCATCTTTCTTCAAAAGGAATAAGGACGTGAGAGACGTTGGCGACAACTGGGGAGATGACTGCGTGGGTGCCAGGACGGCGGGCACTGCGTTGATGAGATGTGGTCCTAGTCCTCAGAGGCGGTGCCGGGGCCCGCCGGCCTTTCTCCTTGCGTTTAAACCAGTAGATCACGGAACTAGAAAGGAGAAGTGCTATTCGCTTTGTACCAATGAGCCTACCTACTATTTCGATCCCTTGGTTAGGGAAACCAATTGTTATAAATGTTAATTGTTGGCTCGGATATATAAGGTTTCCCAAAATGGAGCCTTTCAGTGAAAACCACTAAAAGAGGTAAAATGACATGAATTTACAAACCACATAAACCAAATGATCCATTTTAAATAGCACACAGAAAGGTTTGAGTTGTTCTAGTAACTTAAAACCTTTGCTGTCAATGCAAATCACACGAAAAGCAGAGATGCGTCGGAGATTTAAAGGGAACGAACGAGCAACTAAAGCTGCTGCGCTCGCTGCTTCTCGGCGGTTCCCGAGGGTAACGCGGCTGGCGACCGGCGCCCGACGCCAGGTTTCGGCTCTTCTGCGCCTCCCCTGTGCAGGTAACCGCCGGGTGCGCACAAATGTTCATGGAAAAGACCAATGAACTAGTTGCTGGTGGGGTTTCCCGGCTGGGTCGATATAAGGCCTTAGTTTAAAAACCTCTGTGTGGAACCCACTTGCTTCCCTTCTGGCTTGGAGAGAGATGCTTTGGGGCTCCCGGCCCGCTTTCTTGGCATTCCTTCGCCATCAAGAACTACAGCGGGAATCCTACTCTACCTATATTTGGAAAGGAAGAGCATCGGAAGGTGTTTCTTCAATAAATCAGCGTCGTCGCTCTAGGGCAGTGCGGAAACTCCCCAAGTCTTGGCTGCAGTGACAACATTCACCTTTTTCCTCTGCTCGGTTGGAAACTCCTGGTGCCCTCGACCCTTGGGATCCCGGGCTCCGACGGCCAGCGCGGCGCCGGAGCAGCCGCCCACCTGCCTCCTGGGGGACTGTGCTCCCCGCGAGGGTTGAAAAGGCCGAGGACTCAGGCAGGGAGATTTGCGGACCCCGAGAAGAGAAACTTAAAACCAGTCCATTAGTAAATGAGTTTTGTGTTGTCAAGGTTCTTTCCCATCCACTTGCTGTTCTGAAAAATAGATCACGTTTCGTTATCTTTAGTGGGAATCTGCAACGTGACACCGGATCCGCGCGGCCCCCGCCTCTCTCCCTCCCTCCTTTCCAGCCTCGTTCGGCAGGGCCAAGGGGAACCGGCCGGCCTTCTCGGCTTATTTCTGAACAATGAAGATTTGTCTGTTCCCCTAATATATTTATGTATGTATGGAAGGAGGGCGTTTTCTCCTGGAAGCGGGAAGCTGCGAGTATTGCCTCCTGCTTCCTTGGTGAGAAAATCCAGCGCCAGCCCAAGACGCCAGGAGACGCCGCCCCCCGCCCACACCTGGACAAACAGAGCGGGCTGCTAGCCCTGCTTACTGCTAAAAAACGCTGCCGCCCCGCGCGGCTCCTGAAAATACGGGCTCCACATGATCCCAGGGGCGGGGAAGGGAGAGGAAGAGCCGTCCGGAGAGACGGCGCTTCCGAGGGAACTCAGATTGGAGGGCAGGGCTGGGGTGTGTGTGTGTGGAGAGCGTATCCTCCCGTGTGTGTCCTCCCACGTCTGTCTCTCTCTGTGTGTCCCTCTAACTTCTCTCTTTTCATTCTGAAAGAGGAAACTCGTTTATTTTGTGTTCGAACCTCGTTTCTCGTTTATACTCCCTTATCTCTCTCACCCTCTCTCCACATTTCCCTCACTGTCTCAATCTCATTGTTCGGTCTCTCTCTCTCTCTCTCTCTCTCTCTCTCCTGCACACACACCCCCTCCGGATCTCTGTATTTCTCTCTCTCCCGGTCCCCTCCCTTCAGCAAGGCTCTGGGCGCCTGCGCCTGCTTCTTTCTGCGGCGGATCTGAGGTTTCACAGACAGATGGTGCTGGCGCGGGGCAAGTAAACTCTGAAGTCCCGGCAGGGCCGTCGGGCTCAGCCTGGAGACGAGCTAGGCTGAGCGGTGGCGTCGTCAAAACGTGGGGGAGCCCGTGGGCAGGGCAGAAGAAGGTGGGCTGGCCACCTGGAGGAGAAGGGCCGCCTTTAGCTGCGTTCTGAGAAGGCTTTGTGGCTCGGGGACTCGCCAATGACCATATTTGAGCCAGAAGATGCCACTCAACATCAGATGCCAAGCACCTTTCTAGAAAATAAAGGGGAGTGTTCTAAGAATCCATTCTTAAGAATTTAAGACACTCTTGTCACCTCTCTATTAATATCGTCTTAGGCAAGTTTACAAAAAATACTCAAGAGTCCTTACCTTCCATTGAATTTCCAACCAACTTTTTTCTCAACTAATGTACATCCTGAATACCCCATCTGTCTAAGCTAAGAAGAATTTCCTTTTGGGAGGTGAAAGCCTGCAGCTCCTCCTGCTCAGAGGAAAGTGCTAGTGACGGTAATGCAGGGTGACACTAAATAAACAGTTAGGGTGGACTGGAAAGATGGAGTTAATTATCCAGTGAGCTGCGTTTCAGCCCAGACCATCAGGGGCTGATTTGTTTTGGCTCATAGTCCGAGGAAGGAGACAAACCACTCTCTTCTCTACATCTCTTAGGGATCCTGATCGCTGGTGTCTCAAACAAAACAAAAAACAAAAGACACTACTTAGGTATCACTATTTCAATTAAAATTTGCAGAAACTCTGCAAAGAAGACTGCAGAAAATGTCCACTCCACTAGCCCCTAGCCCTGGATAGAAGACCCAAAGTGACCCAAAATTGCACTCCCCAAATTCATTCTTTCTTTCTTTCTTCTTTCTTTCTTCTTTCTTTCTTTCTTTCTTTCTTTCTTTCTTTCTTTCTTTCTTTCTTTTTCTTCCTTCCTCTTCCTTCCTTCCTTCCTTTAAGAGACCCGCTGGTAACGAAAGTGGACATCCAGCACCCACACCCCCATCTCTTCACTTAGATTCTCACAATTTTATATAACCACATGTTTATAAAAACTAAGATGTTGGCCTGGTTTTCACGATGGTTTTACTCCTCCCCCTCCCAAAAAAAATCAGGCTTGGTGAAATTTAAGAAGCAATTAGATTTATTGTTTGTGTGATTCACTGACTATCTGGTTTCTTCAGGTAAGCCTGCACTTATATATAAATCCTAGTAACTTAAAACTTCTCCCTCCCCACTTTACTCTCCCCTCCCTCCCCTCAGTCCTCCTCCCACCTCCCCCGGCACATTCTGATATTAATAATCCCCGGCTGCCCCTCTTTCCGGGTCATTACGGTACTGCTGGTCTCTAATCAATCCTAATGCGAAGGCAATTGGAGTCCCTGATGACTGCGGCTCGGGTTTCTTGTAATGGCTCTACCACATTTTCCTGGACCTCCTCCTTTAACCTGAGATGCCAGGGGGACGAGTCCCTTCTCGGCTGCTGATTACTTCAAGATGTGGGGGCTGGTTTGAGCAGAACGAGAAAGAGACACGCGCACAGCGTGGCTACCACTGTGGGCTGGGCGGCTGGGGCGAGCAAGGGCGTCTGCACACCCGGCGCCGGCACCCGAACGCGTTTTGCTACTTTCTTTTTTCTTTTCTCCCATTTTCCAGGCCCAAACTCACCCTGGCAGACAGAGATGAAGATTCTTAAAACTTTTTTTTTTTTCTTTTTCCCCCCTTCTCCTGATATGGCGATGCTTCGTGGTCTCTGGGCCTCTACAGTTCCCGCGGGGTTCCCAAAATGCAGCATCTGCCTGTGCTCCCAGGCCAGGCCTGACCCTCGCTCAGGAGTGAAAGCCTCTACCCTTTCTTCAGAGCCGACTCTCTTTTCTCGTAGTAATTTTCTCCCAGGGCAATTCCCTCCTCCCCAATTTTAGTGTACTTGTCTCTGAGAGGAACAGGAGTCTTACCCATCTTCCTCGCTGACCCTCGACGTCTCTTCCCTTCCTTGCTCCAGCAGTGCCTGAAACTCTCAACTGGTTGCTGACCCACAGCCGAGGCCCGGTCATGCCAGGATATGACCCTCTTCTCTCTCAACCTCGGAGGGTCCATCGCTCAGAATCTTTAACCTCTAGGGACAAAGGCCCGACACTTCTTTCTGGCTGATGCCGTTGGGAGAGACAACCAAGAGTTGGAACTTGCGCCGGACCTCCATCTCCCCCTACGGAATCGAGCTAGCTTCCCCTACCCTGGTACAGGTCCCGCAGCGAGGCGATCAGCACGTTCGCGGCATTTGTATTCTTCCATTTCTCAGCCTAAAGCCATTTAGCGTAACCCGAGCCCAGGATAATTGCCACGTTTCTGCCGCGATACTTCTAAAAACAAGATAATGCTTCTGAATTGCGGAAGAAAGTGCTGTGGACAAATTGGGCGCTGAGCTGCCGAGATGGATCGCTTTGTTAGGGCGGCCGGTGGTTTGCGACTCAATTAGTGCATTTCTGAGAGCTGCTTGCGCTCTGGAGCCGGGTCAGCTCGAGGGGAACTACCCCTGTGGCTCCCGGGCGCAGGGAGAATTTGGGGCGGTGAAAGTACTTCAGGCCTGTACCTGTGTTGGTGCAAATCCACGCCATAGGAAATGTTTTTGCAGTCCCACACGAATACATTGTTTGGGTTCTGAAGGATCCAGATTTTTATGGACAGAAGCTTGACTGCCTCTGCTCCCGAATGGGCCGAGCGGCATTTATATGAAGCGTTAGTCCTCTGAGCTGTGTGGAAAGAAATACTGGGTGGAGGGTGCTGGAAAGGTGCTTACTCACTCGTGCCCCTCCGCGCGTCTCGCCCACTTGCCTGGGTTTGGATTTTCCAACAACTTTTCTAACACTGGGGCTGTGCCCTTCTGCAAGCCCGCAGAGTGAGGCTTCCAGAGCCGGCAGACAGCGAGGGACGTGTTTAGGGCTTTGGAACAAGGCTGTAAGAACTTTCCTTGCCTCTACTCAAGTTCACTCGCCACCTTCCCGTCACCCGGCTTGCAGGCCCAAGTCCACCTTTGGCGGGCCCATCTTGCGGACCCGGACAAGCCGCTGTGCCAGGTGCGCGCGCGCGCCCGTTGCGCGCGCGGAGGAAAGCTCGCAGCCCCGCCCGCCAGCGGGCAGTGCCTAGGCTGGGGAGCCAGGCCTCCCTCCGGTACCGCCGCCTGCGCCAGGACCCCCCCACCCCCACCCCGGCCAGGGCCACGCGAGAGCTCTCGGACGCAGCGTCTGCGCCGGGGACAGCTCCGCCCAGTCCTGCAGCCAGAGGTCTGGCGTTCTTGCCCCGCCAAGCACAGGCTTCGGATCGCGCCGCTGTCTCGGGTTGTTCCCCGAGGCGATTATTGGGACAGAGAGGCGCAGGGGCGTGAAGGAGGGGGCCGAGCTGAGGAGGGCAGGGGCAAAATGCAGGCGCGGGGAGGTCAGAGGAGCAGGGAAGAGGTGCGGGAGGGCGGCGGGCGCGGCCGCAGGAGAGAGAGGGCGCTGTCTTCCTGGCAAAGGATCCCCGAGCTGGCCGGCAGGAACTGAAACAAAAAAGAAAATCTGCGGGCTGAGTCCCCGGGGTGAGGGGCGCGCGGCGGGGAGAGGCTAGGTTGGCAGGGCGGATTCTCGGCCCACCGCCCGGCCTGAAGTGGCCTTGCCAGCGCCGAGTAGCCCCGAGCCGGACTCGCAGGAAAGGGATCTTTCTTGGGTTTCTTTAGCTTTCCCCACAGTTGCCTTCCTTCAGGGCCGTCCTTCCCTCGCTTTTTTCCTCGGAGAACTGGAGGTGTTGTGTAGGGTCGGTCACGCTTTGACGATTGAGGTTTCCCTGAGGCGAGCAAGTAGCAGAGCGAATCCGGATCCCCTTGCCCGGAGCGGGGCCGGCTTTTCGGTTTCGTGAGTTCTGCAGAAGGAAACCCGGACGCCAACCAATCTTCACCAGGAAGCGCCGCAGCAAGTGGCCTCACCTGGTTTGGCCGCGCCTTGCCCAAGAACAACGAAGAGAAGACCCTCTTATTTACTGTCACCAATTAGCCGGGGCGCACACTCAGACCAGAGGGTTCCGAAGACAACTGCTATCAACCCTTCCCCACCCAAACCTACAAATCTAAAAACTGAATGTATATGAAATCAGGAGAAACTGCTATCCCTCCATTCCCAAAGTACATACTTCTCCTCTGTCATCTACAAAGGATAATGTGTTCTTGCCTTTCCGTGCTCGTGGTAAAAGAAGGCAAAGCAAACCAAAAGAATCCCAAATTCCCTCATCTTCTGTCTTGAGAGGTCCCTCTGTATTAACAGATGTAGTAGTTAGAAGGCCCTCCTGTTTTTTACATAGATGACCAGAACAGAACCTCTCCTTACACATCCGCCACCAGAGTCTCAAGCTCCAGTCTCCCTGTGAATTTCCTGGGGAGCAGCTACTCTTCTATAGCCTTTCCTGCAAAACTTAGGTGGCCCTGTAGTTCCGCCTTTGGCAAGAGAGCAATTTCCTAGGAGTAACTGGGTGGGCTGGCTGCAGTCCGCCTGCCTCTTCACATTGAGAAACGCTCCTCTTGTGGGAACGTCTGTTTCTATTCATCCGATTTTCTAATTTCTTTGATCAGCTTAAATATTTTCTTGGCAAACGGAAATTGACCATGCCATGAATATGATAACCTGCTTGGGGAAAAAAAGCTATTTTTTTTTTTCCAAGCAGCAGGGAAAAAGGGGGCGGGGGGGGGAGGAGCTGGCTGGTTAGGAATGCCTGTAACAGATTTCTGCACATACATCTTTGCAGTCTGAAACAGCTTTGTGAAGCTGCCTTTTCCCCCAATATAGTTTCTCTTCCCTTTCTCTCCTCCCCTCAGATAAAGACACACCTGGCCTCCTAAAAGTCTTTGATAGTCTTTATAAAAAAATAATAAAGCTTCAATAGACGCCTCTGGAGAATTTCCCTTTAAAACATAGATGAAAGGCAAGGTTAATACAATGTTCTCTTAATCCCTTTGCTTTCTGAGTCAAAATAAATATTTTCTTCTGCATATGATTGTACATCCTGCCATTTGGCTGTGGCTATAAGCAAATCGACCTGTAATAAAAGTGTTTTGAGGCCGTGTATTAAATGCAGTTCCCTTGAAATCAAGGGGATGGTGAGGGAGAGAGGGAGGAGTCTTACTTCACAGGCAAGAGTTGGTGGGTTTCTGAAAAAGCTGCAAGAAAAGGACCTTTCACCTCTCATTAGTGATGGCATCAGTGCTCGGGCAGAGTGGAGCTGAGGTCATGTTACATATGGCACACAGTCTGCTCTGCACTTGAAACGTCAGCTTTGAAATTTTAGAGAGGGGAAAGGTCATCTTTAATAAGCTAAAGTCTGGGGCTCCCATTGCCCTCCTCACAAACTGGGTGGGTGTCCATATGCTTCAAACCTTCTGCACAAGTTTTTTTTTTTTTAATTTGTAGTTTTAAGCTGATTTTTGTTTCATATCTTCATTTAAGTCGTAATGTTTTCAGCTGTTAATACTCCAAAAGGATTTTCATTTTTATAGCAACTCTGTCATCTTTCCTTTTCTTTTTATGTAATCATAAAACCGTCTGTTCTGAGTGATAGCTTTTAGAACTCAACTTCCCAGGAGAAATGAAGTGTGTCTGTCCATCTGCATACATGGATCTAGACATGTGTGCTATAGGGTTACCCTTCCGAGTGGGTAATTTAGACTTTACTCTTATACACTACTTAATTTACTGAACCTTCAAAACACTAAAACTTCCATATTATGTAAAAGCTCTAGTTTCTGAAAACTTCCTAGGTACTACCAATATTTTTCATGCCAGTTACTGAAATTTCACATTTTATTTTTACCATGTGGGGGAAACTCTCAAATCAGAGTGTATTGATTCTTCCATAAGGCTTAAAGTTAAGGCTAACTGACAGATGCTATAATGGTAGATACAGCACTGACAAAAGAGTGCTAATATCTCACTTCCTTGTTCAGAAAATATTAGGAACATTTGTGAATCTTTAATCCTCAAATTTGTTCAAGAAGTGAAGTCAACCAAACCCAAGCCACTGAACTATACCGAGATCTCTTTGTGCCACTGTCAAGATGTATATAAATATTTTTCTTTCATGTAACTCTGCAAGGAATTTCTCAATAGTGACTCAGTTCCAGAAATTTTTACTCCATATGGGCCCACTGTCCAAGAGGAGCAGCCTTACCATACCATCACATGCATTCCTCACTTAATTTTCTTTATATCTGTCAATCCGTTTAGTCTGTTTATCATAGATCCCAAGTTTGGGTTGTTTTTCAGTTTTTTTCTCCCTTTGCATTAAACTTATATATTTTATCCTTTTAAAATAAACTTTTTAATAAAAAGTAAACTCTACACCCAAGGTCGGTCTCAAACTCAGGACCCTTGGGATCAAGAGGTGTATGCTCTGACTGAGCCAGCCTTCCTGGCACCCCTTGTCCTTATAAAATAAACTTTAAAATATAAGACAACTATGTGTGATAATCAGGATCAAATAATAGATGCAATTTTTAGAAATTTCTTCTCCCACTCTGCAAATTGAAAACATTAGAACAATTTTCAAACATCCTCTTGATCCAAATAAGGATTCCTCATTGCTAAAGAATTTAATGACTGTGATATGCAGATAAGTGTTAGTTTTGCTTTGTTTCTAGTTAGATTCTCAAAAATCCTTAATTTTGGATGAGCAAAAATTTAAAAGAGCCATCCGCAAACTAGCAACTGAAACTATAGATGAATAGAATGATTTCACAACCAAGAATGACATCAAGTTAATAATTTATTTCTAATCACTTTCGTACATTAGGGTTTACTGCTAATAAGCTAGTGGACTTTGTAGTACTTCAGCTAACCGAAAGCACTTGAGACTTTGATGGCCCAAATGGTTTATTAAGTTCGATCAATCTAGTCGATAGAAAGTCAAGATAAAGATGTAAACACTATAGTCTTAGGGAATGCATATGTGTTTGGGAGGGAGGTGATGTTGCTTTTTCTGTTTGTTTGGGGTTTTTTTGACTAAATTTTAAAGCTTCTAAAAGTACTCCAGGAAAATTTAAGAGCTAATTATGTCACCCAATAAGCGTAAAAAACAAGAAATGAAATATTTCAAGAGGCAGTTTCATCATTGACAGGTCGATAACAAATTAACGGCCTATAAAAGGAATACTAATAATTTACACTTTTTATGGGATCCCTCACTCAAGAAATGTTAACGTTTTACAAGCCTGATCTCACTCATGTTCTCAGAACTTTGGGAGATATTATCCTTATTGCCAAGAGTAATTATCCCTACTACAAAAATATGGCAGACAGGTTGTATAATTTGCCCATGGAATTATAATTCAGAGGCAGTGTGAGGATAAGAGCTATGAATCTCAGTTCTTTCCCAGTTTATTTAAAAAGCAATTTTCCAAAAAGAGCTCAATGATTGAAGTGATTTAGATTTAGTGAGTCCCTGTAAAATATTATTCTCCTTAAGTTAGACTCTAAAATTCAGGTTCCAGACTTGAGAGAAATTTCACAAATGTGTTTTAAGTTATCAATAAAAAGAAAATGCAACATGAAGTGGCATCAGTCCACATAGGCCTGGTAGTTCTTCCATCCTGTCTGGAAATAAGCAAGTCTTGGTTAGTACAAATGCCATGTGGGAGGAGACATACAGATTACAGAACCATGAGGTAATTACTACAGCTTAACTGTCCCACAGAGAAACTATTAAGTGTTCTTAAACAGGGTTACAATAGAATACATATTCTATGACAAGATTGGCCTATACTTTCAATGCTTATAATTTTTTTCTTTGGTTTATTTAGGAGAATATTAGAAATTGCAGAAAATTAAGGATTTAGTTAGTCTTAAGGGCCGTGCTTCACAAAGTTAGTGGGCAAATTACCTGATGCACTTCTAAAAACGCAGCTTACTAGACCCTACCCCTAGAGTTTCTGATTCCTTAGGTTAAAATGAAGCCCTGGGGCACCTGGGTGGCTCAGTCGTTAAGCATCTGCCTTCAGCTCAGGGCGTGATCCCCGCATTATGGGATCGAGCCCCACAGCAGGCTCCTCTGCTGGGAGCCTGCTTCTTCCTGTCCCACTCCCCCTGCTTGTGTTCCCTCTCTCGCTGGCTGTCTCTCTCTCTGTGGTCAAATAAATAAATAAATAAAATCTTTAAAAAATAAATAAAGTGAAACCCTGGAATCTGCATTTTAACAAGCACCCTGAGTGATTTTAATGCAACTGATTAATGGGCTATTCTTTGAGGATAAACATTCCCTTGGCCTGAGGTAGGAGTCTTAAAAAAAGGAAGATTTTATCAACAGAAATAAAGTTTAAACTCCTAATTTTGATCTAACCAGAATTTACTCTTCTCTGTATAATTTCAAAAGAGGATCTTTACATTAGGTTTCTGCTGGTGGGGAGGATCTTTGGGTTTCTGAAGAATTTTGTCACCAGTTAAATGTTTGGGGTGCCTGAGTGGCTCAGTCAGTTAAGCGTCCTCCTTTGGCTCAGGTCATGATCTCTGGGTCTTGGGATTCAGCCCCATATGGGGCTCCTTGCTCAGTGGGGAGCCTGCTTCTCCCTCTCCCTCTGCCTGTCACTCCCCCTGCTTGTGCTCCCTCTATCTGTCTCTGTCAAATAAATAAATAAAATCTTTTTTTAAAAAAGAATGTTTAGAAATGAAAAAATTAAAAAATAAAATCTAGCTGGTAATTAGATAGAAATTGTCCTCTTTAAGAGATTGCTTCTGCCAAACGTGCTAGCGGAGAAGTGACACCAGACCAGGAGAATGAGACAGAAAGGAAAAATCTTTGAGGAAAATCTAAGCACCAGTCACAAAAATAGAGCAAACCTCATTGGCCAAAGAACAGTGCCTAGGAATGTGACAGAAAGCAAGGAGCCGCTATTGCCTCCCGAGCACCACCTGAAAAACCAAAAGGCTTTTTTAAACATCTCTCAGTGTGCATGACCCCTTTAGGATAGTGTAACCCAAATGGGCTCTAATCCCTTAAGATCTGCAAGAAATGAAGATGCTCTGAGGAGTTGGCACAACATGATCTTAGGAATGGAAAATATAATTTGGGAGGAAATGAAAAGTGGTTGTTTATACTGCAAGTAGTGATCTTTTGTTTCTTATGAAGGTATGGAAGAGTTTTATAATAAATAACACAACTACATAAATCACGGCTTTTTGCTAGTAAGAGGGAGATTAAATATTGGAAAAGGTTAACAATCATAATTTATTATTTTTCTCCTTTAAAGATCATTTGAAAATGAGATCATGGAAACATAAACACCAGACTCTATGCCATTGAAAGAGGCCGAGAGGTTGTTAGTTGAACCTGACACATGAAGCAGAATCCCTCAAAAAACGTTTTTGAGGGGACAACCCCAACTCAGCTTAAACACTTCAATAATGGAGAACTCAGTACCTCACATCTGTTTTGGGTGTTTCGAGAGTCGCCAAAACAAGAAAGATATGAATGGTGGTAACAAAGTCACTTGGAATCCATGGTCCTGCGCAAAGTAGATAAAATGTGAGAGAAATATGAAGGGGATCTTCTAATTACTTGTTGGCCAAGTAGAAAGAGTAAACTGTACTAGCTAAACTGCTTTCTCCAGTTTCCATTTTAGGCATTTCTGCTGTTTGCCCACTGCCTAGTAGTCTGCTGGAGTTCACTATAGGAAAAGTAAATATTGTCATTTCAAATAAAGAACTGTTTATTATATAACAGAACAGAAGCTGCCTTCTATTTTTGAGACTCTGCTAAGTTAATTGGGGACAGTAGCCAAAGCAGCTGCCCAGGAGATGGTGTTTTCCAACAGTCCTTCAAGCTAAACTGGGTTCATGTTTGTCTACAAAGCGGCAATCACATTGTTCTTGTCATTGAATGTTCTTTGGCTCCTGTTGGGATTGAGTAAATGGGGGCACCATTTGTACTGGTTTACCAGCCCATTTGATGCCTGCAGTGAGAGCAAACCATAAGCCAAGACAGATCAAAGCTAAACCTGATGGCCTGCTACTATTAATGGGATTTAGCCCAGACTCTTCTTAAGGAACAGGGAAAGCTTGACTTAATGCCTGTTTCCATCTAACTCCGTAGTTCCAAAATTTTGGTAGATTTGGGTCTGAGCTCATTTTTTTTGATAACTTCTCCATATCCACTTTGATGGAGATTTGTCTGTTGCCCACATTTTGAGAAACACTTGAGAAAAAGTGTGATAGAGAAAAGAAATGTGGACTGAGTGGTGATTTAAGATAAGCACAAAGTTTGGGTTAATAAAAAAATGTTTTTCAGGAAAAATACTTTGCACATTTATAATGCTTTCTGTTTTTCAAAGAGCTTCTTACAACTGATCCTCACTTGTGAGATGGACAAGGAAGAGTGATATTGTTAACTCCATTTTACAAATAAAGAAACTCAGATAATGAGTGTAAAAGTGACTTGATATGTGCTAGAATAGAGGCTAGATACCTGAGTTTTCCCGTTTTATTTACCCATTTTGTAGTCTCATTTCTAACAGGTCAAAATATGTAGATATTCCCCAAACTTTTTAATGGATATAAGACATTTCATGAACTTAAAAAAGGTCTTTAATTTTTCTTTTATGACTGGACATGTCTTTTCTTTTCTTCAAACTTTTTCTTTCATAAATAATGACTCTCTGACTATCTTCACACATATATCTTTGAGTTTTTGTGTGAATATTTCATTAGGGTAGATGGGTAAAAGTGAAATTGCTGAGTTAAAGGGTACGAATTTTATTTAATTTATTATTATTTTTTTAAAGGTTTTATTTATTTCTTTGTCAGAGAGAGACAGAGAGAGCACAAGCAGGGGGAACAGCAGGCAGAGGGAGAAGCAGGCTCCCTGCCAAGCAAGGAGCCCGATGTGGAACTCTATCCCAGGACCCCAGGATCACGACCTGAGCCGAAGGCAGAAGCTTAACTGACTGAGCCACCCAGACATCCCAAGGGTATGAATTTTAAAATTTAGATGTATATTTCAAAAACTGTCCTTCAAAATGTATACCATTTTGCACTCCCCTTGACAGGATACAATAGACCTTTTTCCCTCAGATGCCTATCAATACTATTTAATCTTTGCCAACCTGATTGAGAAAATGTGACTAATTTTTAAATTTTCATCTTCTTGTTATTAAAGTATAGCATATTTTAAATTATGTCTAATATATATATAATTAGATAGGAAAGTGTACAAATCTGAAGTGTATAGCTCAATAACTTTTTACATAGGTATACATTTGAGTAACCACTATCCAGATCAAGATATAAAACATTTCCATTACCTCAGAAAGTTCTTTCTCACCACTTCACCTACCCATCCCAGGGATAATGACTCTTCTGACTTCCATCAACATCAATTCATTTTCTCTGCCTGTTCTTGAATTGAATATAAATTAAATCAAACAGTTTTATGATTTCTTCCTTTGCTCAATATATCTGTGAGACTTATCCTTGTTGTATATATCAGTAGTTCATTCTTTTTTGTTATTGTTTTAAAGTATTTATTTGGGAGAAAGAGAGTGGACGTGCATATGCACACGGTTGAGGGGGGATAAAGGGGGAGGGAAAGGGACATGCAGACTCCCTGCTGAGCTCTGAGACCAACTTAGGGCTCTCTCTCACCACCTTGAGATCATGACCTGAGCTGAAACCAAGAGTCAGACACTCAACCGACTGAGCCACCCAGCCACCCATTTTGTTATTGTTTTATATTCCATTATATGAATATACTATAGATTAGTAATCCATTCTCCTGCTGATGGATGTTTGAGTTGTTTCTAGTTTTTTACTGCAATAAATAAAGCTGCTATGAACATTCTTGAATATGATCTTCATTAGACATATATACTCATTTCTCTTGGTCATATACCTGATGTCGAATTGCTGAGTCATAGAGTTTAGCTTTAATAGATAACTGCTTAATAGTTCTAAAGTTCCACTCCCACCAGCAGTGGTATGAGAGTTCTACCTTCTCCATATCCTTCTCAAGTTCTCAGTGTTTTTATGCTTTTATATCTTAGACTTCCTGATGGATGTATAATAGAAACTAGTGTTTTTAATTTGCATTATTTTGATGAATAATGATGTTGACCATGTTTTCATATGCTTATTGACTACTTGGATATTCTTTTTTGTGTGGTATCTGTTCAAATCTTTGCCCATTCTTTTAATTGTTTGTGGGTGTTTTTTGTTTTCTTTCTTTCTTTTCTTTTTTTTTTAAAGATTTATTTATTTATTTGACAGAGATAGAGACAGCCAGCGAGAGAGGGAACACAAGCAGGGGGAGTGGGAGAGGAAGAAGCAGGCTCATAGCGGAGGAGCCTGTTGGGGGGCTCAATCCCAGAACGCCGGGATCACGCCCTGATCCGAAGGCAGACGCTTAACCGCTGTGCCACCCAGGCGCCCCTGTTTTCTTTCTTTTTTTATTTGTATGAGTTCTTTATACATTCTGGAAATAACCCTTTTGTCAGACGGATGGGTAGCTAACTAGCTAGCTAGCTAAATAAATTATTATTTTAGTTTGTGACTTGCCCCTTTTCTCTCACACTAATAATTCTAACAAACAAAAATTCTTAATTTCAGTTAAGTCCAATTATGTTTTTATTCTTTTATGATTATCATCTTTTGTATCTTATATGAGAAATCTTTGGGGTGCCTGGCTGACTCAGTTGTGAGAGTCTGCAATTCTTGATCTCAGGGTCATGAGTTCGAGCCCCATGTGGAGGGTAGAGTTTACTTAAAAAAAATCTTGGGGGCCCCTGGGTGGCTCAGTTGGTTAAGCATCTGCCTTCAGCTCAGGTCATGATCACAGAGTCCTGGGATCAAGCCCCACATTGGGGTCCCTGCTAAGTGGGGAGCCTGCTTCTCCCTCTCCCTGTCCCTCTGCCCTTCCCCCTGCTCATGCTCTCAATCTCTCTCACTCTGTCTCTTAAATTAATTAATTAATTAATTAATTAAATCTTTTAAAAAAATCTTTGGCTACCCCAAGATCAGGATATTTTCCTGTGTTTTCTTGTAAAAGTTTGAATGTTTTAATTTGACACATTGGGACTTTTAATTTTGACATTTTTATACTTATGAGCCATCTTTAATTTTTGTTTATGGTCTAAGGAAAGAGTTAAGTCTGTGAGGTTTTTTTAATCCTCATATGGTTATGTAATAGTTCCAGCATCACATGTTAAAACAAACAAACAAACAAACAAACAATTTTCCTTGGCAGAATTACATTAACACCTTAGAGAGAAAATATTCAGTGTTTAACCATTACATATGTTAGATGTGGTTTTTTGGATTTTTTGTAGATAGCTTTTGTCAGATTAATAAAGTTCACTTCTATTAATTTGCTGAGAATTTTTCCCCTGAGGGCATGCTTATTTTATCAGTGCATTTATCTGTATCCATTGAGACAATTATATGGCTTTTCTCTTTTCTTCTGTTAAGTGCTGAATTACATTAATTATTTTATTATGTTAAACCAACCTTGCATTCCTGGGATGAATATATTTGGTTATTGCATTTTTTAAATCTCTGTCTTCAATTTGCTGATATTTTTATTTAGAATTTTTGCATCCATATACAGAAGAGATTTTGGTCTTGGCATCAGATTTATGTTAGCCTCATAAAACAAGTAGATGGGTTTTCCTTTTTGTCTAAACTCTGAAAGGGTTTGAGAGAGATTATCATTATTTCCTCTTAAATATCTGGCACAATTTATCTTGAAAGGCACCTGGGCCTGGATTATCTTTATGAAATTTTATTTTTTTAAATTTTTAAAAAGATTTTATTTATTTATTTAGATTATTTATTTATTTATTATTATTATTTGTTATTATTTAGAGCAAGAGAGAGCACAAGCAGGGGGAGCAGCAGGCAGAGAGAGGGAGAAGCAGGCTCCCAGCTGAGCAGGGAGGCTGATGTGGGGCTCAGTCCCAGGACCCTGGGATCATGACCTGAGCTGAGGGCAGATGCTTAACAGACTGAGCCAGTCAGGCACCCCATCATTTACTTCTTTTTATATCTGTTTTGGTAAATTGTATTTTTCAAAAAATTTGTCTACGTTGTCAAATTTATTGACATAAAGTTGTTCATTGTGTTCTCTTAAGATCTGTATAATGTGTGCTACATCACATGTTGAAACTCATTTGGTCATTTGTGTTTTCTCTCTCTTTTATTGATTTTTTAAAAAGATTTTATTTTTAAGTAATCTCTACACCCAACACAACTCCAAGATCAAGAGTTGCATTCTCAATTGACTGAGCCAGCCAAGTGTCCCAATTTTTGCTTCATATATGTTAGAGCTATGTTTTTACGTGCATACAAACAGGATTGTTGGTTTTTATGAAATGTTCTTTCTTTCTTTCTTTCTTTCTTTCTTTCTTTCTTTCTTTCTTCTTTCTTTTTTTAAAAGATTTTATTTATTTATGTGACAGAGACAGCTAGCGAGAGAGGGAACACAGCACGGGAGTGGGAGAGGAAGAAGCAGGCTCCCAGGGGAGGAGCCCGATGTGGGACTCGATCCCTGAACGCCGGGATCACGCCCTGAGCCAAAGGCAGACGCTTAACGACTGCGCTACCCAGGCGCCCCTGAAATGTTCTTTCTTATCTCTAGTAACACTTGCCCGAAAGTACATTTTGTCTCATAAATACAGTCATACCAGCTTTCTTTTGATTAGTGTTGTCCTGCTATGTCTTTTTTCCATCCTTATATTTTCAAGTTATCAGTGTCTTTATGTTTAAATGTGTTTCTAATGAACAGCATATAATTTATTTTTTCTGAAAACTGACATCCACTTACTTTTAATGAGGTTACTGATATAATGGGGTTGAAATCTACCATCTTCTATTTGCTTTCTATTGGTTTTATTGTCTTTATTCTTCCTTCCTGTTTCCTTTTATAGTAAGTCTCTTTTTTTTAAGGTTTTATTCATTTATTTGAGAGAGAGAGTGAGGAAAAGAGAGAGAGAGAGGGAGAGGGAAGGAGCAGGGGGAAGGACGGAGGGAGAGGGAGAAGCAGACTCTCTGTTGAGCAGGGAGCCTGACTTTGGACTAAGTCCTGGGACTCTTGGATCATGACCTGAGCCAAAGACAGACGCTTAACCAACTGAGCCACCCAGGCGCCCCAGTTTCTATTTTATTTTATCTCCATTTAAATTTTGTTATTTAGTATATTTTTTTTAGTGTATATACCAAATGGTATATATTTTTTTAATTTATTTTTTTTTTTAGTGAGAGAGCGAGAAAGCACATGTGCATGAGCAGGGTGGGAGGGGCAGAGGGAGAGAGAGAATCTCAAGTAGACTCCCTGCTGAGTGTGGAACATGATGCAAGGTTGGATCGCATGACCCTGGGATCATGACCTGAGCTAAAATCAGGAGTCTGACACTTAACCAACTGAGCCACCCTGGCACCCCTTATTTAATTTTTTTAATGTTTCACCAAATGATAAATTTAAAGTATCAAGTTATCCTATGTAAGAACACAGTATATACATTTATTTAGGTTGTTAAGCTTGTAACAAGTTGAATAATGTCCCTTTAAAATTCCTCTCTATTCAAAACTGCAAAATGTAACCTTATTTGGAAATGGGGTCTTTGCAGATATAATTAAGGTAAAGATTAAGATGAGATCACATTGGATTAGGATGTTCCCTAAACCCAACGAGAGTCCTCATAAGAGACAGAAAAGGACTGCACAGATACAAAGAAAACTATGTCAAGATGGAGGTAGAGATTGTAATGATACATTTTCAAGCCAAAGGATGATAAAAATTGCCACACAACCACTAGAAGCTAGGAAGGAGAGATGGGACAGTATGTCCCTCAGAGCCTCCATGAGGAACCAACACTGTTGACACCATCACTTAGGACTCCTAGCCTTCTGAACTGTGAGAGGACGCATTCCTGTTGTTGTAAGCCATCCAGTTTGTGGTGATCTATTACAGCAGCCCAGGAAACGAATACAAAGCTCTTCAAGAAGGTTTTAGAGTTTATTAAGCTAAAGATTGTAAAATTCTTCATACATCTATTCCTAGGCTATTGGATTCTATATATATTTATATTAAACATTTCTTATTTTATATTACTTATAAAATTTTTAAATTTTATGTTTTGAAATATTTATATGTCTTTTAATATAAATATGTTTTTAAGATTTTATTTATTTATTTGAGAGAAAGAGAGAGCGCACAAGTGCATGGAGGGACAGAGGGAGAGGGAAAAACAGACTCCCCACTGAGCAGGAAGCCTGACTCTAGACTTAATCCCAGGACCCTGAGATCATGACCTGAGCCAAAAGTAGACACTTAACTGACTGAGCCACCCAGGGGCCATAAAAAAAAAAAAAAACTTTATTTAGGGGCGCCTGGGTGGCTCAGTCTTTAAGCGTCTGCCTTCAGCTCAGGTCATGATCCCAGAGTCCTGGGATTAATCCCTGCATCGGGCTCCCTGCTCAGCAGGAAGCCTGCTTCTCCCTCTCCCGCTCCCCCTGCTTGTGTTCCCTCTCTCACTGTGTCTCTCTCTGTCAAATAAATAAAATCTTAAAAAAAAAAACAACACCCAACTTGCGGCTTGAACTCACAACCCTGACATTAAGAGTCACATGCTTCTTGTTGGTGGGAATGCAAACTGGTGCACTCACTCTGGAGAATAGTTTGGAGGTTCCTCAAAAAGTTAAAAATTGAACTACCCTATGGTCCAGCAGTTGAACTGGTGCACTCACTCTGGAGAATAGTTTGGAGGTTCCTCAAAAAGTTAAAAATTGAACTACCCTATGGTCCAGCAGTTGCAAACTGGTGCACTCACTCTGGAGAATAGTTTGGAGGTTCCTCAAAAAGTTAAAAATTGAACTACCCTATGGTCCAGCAGTTGCAAACTGGTGCACTCACTCTGGAGAATAGTTTGGAGGTTCCTCAAAAAGTTAAAAATTGAACTACCCTATGGTCCAGCAGTTGCAAACTGGTGCACTCACTCTGGAGAATAGTTTGGAGGTTCCTCAAAAAGTTAAAAATTGAACTACCCTATGGTCCAGCAGTTGCAAACTGGTGCACTCACTCTGGAGAATAGTTTGGAGGTTCCTCAAAAAGTTAAAAATTGAACTACCCTATGGTCCAGCAGTTGCAAACTGGTGCACTCACTCTGGAGAATAGTTTGGAGGTTCCTCAAAAAGTTAAAAATTGAACTACCCTATGGTCCAGCAGTTGCAAACTGGTGCACTCACTCTGGAGAATAGTTTGGACACGGGACCACGTCCTGAGCCGAAGGCAGACACTTAACGACTGAGCCACCCAGGTGCCTCTAAAACTTTCTTTATAATAGTTTTAAAAATGTGCTTCCAGATTTACTTTAAAACCTTTTATTATTACAGAAGCAGTGCATATTCATGCAGTAATATTAGAAATAAGAAAATAAAATGTTATATTCCTACTACCCAGAGATTACCAGTGTTAACCTAAGTAGATTTCTTTGTGCTCACTATCTCAAATTCCTGTGTAAAACTTCCTAGGTCATGATGTAATGGTTTTTAATACGTTACTGGATACATTTCATTAGTAGTTTATTTACAATGTATTTATTCTCATTGGTGAAATTGCTGTCTTGTCATGATTCTTTGTGTAGGTCATGGACATGTTTGAAAATCTGATGAAAACCTTGTACCCTTTCTTCAGAACTGTATATACGTGTGTGCATGTGTGTGCATTTGTGTGACATTCATTTCAGGGATTTAGGGACCTTCTTGAAGTTCCATCATGAATATTCCAGTGTCTAGAGACTCCAGGTTGGGAACTCTGGTCTGATTTTCTTTTTCAATGCCTGCTTTGCCAGGTTCTGGTATAAGAATTGTGATAAAATTGGAAGCTCTCGTTTCTTTGTTTCTTTCTTTTTCTCCTTTGCCTTTCTTTCCTTTCATTTACTTCTTTAAAATTTTTTTTTATTTTAAAAGATTTTAAAAGATTTTATTTGTTTATTTGAGAGAGAGCGAGAGATGGAGAGAAAGCACAGAGGGAAAGGAAGGAGATGCAGACTCCCTGCTGAGCAGAAAGCCTGAGTCAGGGCTGATCCCAGGACCCTGGGATCACGACCTGAGCCCAAGGCAGACGCTTAACCCACTGAGCCACCCAGGCACCCCTTTCCTCTCATTTCCTGGAAGATTTGAAGGAATTTGTGTCTAAAGTCCTCTGGGCCTTTGACAATCTTTCATTTTTTAAATTGTTATTACACTATGCAGGCTCTTTCTTTTTAAATCATTTTAGTCACTTTTGTAGTCATTTGTTTTCCTAGAAAATGTCTATTTTACCTAGGATATTAACTTTAATTTCTTCTATCTATATGGGTTATTAAATCTATACAATTTCCTTTTGAAATATGGGTCTTTAAATCAGTGCACTTAATTTTTTTTAAATCAGTGCACTTTGTAATGAGACTTTTAATTAATTAATTATTTTAAAATATTTATTTATTTATTTTAGAGGGGGACAGAGGATCGGAGGGAAAGGGAGAAAGAAACTCAAGCAGACATCGTGCTGACCACAGAGCCCAAGGCGGGGTTCTGCTGGGGTTCCGTTTCATGACACTGAGATGATGACCCAGAGCCAGAACCAAGAGCTGGGTGCTTTAACCCACAGTGCCACCCAGGTGCTCCTATACTGAGATTTTTAAAAAAGTAATGTCACTGTCTCCTAAATTAGTGTGCTTCTCTCTCTGCCTGTCCCCCACCTCTCATGCTCGCTCTCTCTCTCTCTCTCTCTCTCTCTCTCTCTCTCTCGGAAAAAAAATAAGATCTTTAAAAAAAAACCAAAACACTTAGGCTGAAATAAAGCAGTGCTGTTGACTTTTTATCTATCTATCATCTACTTATCCATCCATTCATCTATTGTGATTTCTTAGGCCTGTGTAGACTGGACCTGAATGTCTGGGTGACCAGTAGAGATAGTTTGATGACTGTCACCCCAGGGCAGTTTGAAGCAACAGGACCCAGGGCATTTCAACTGTGAAAGAACAATTTCCTGTGAACTGGATGAGGACAGACTCATCTTCCTCAGGAATTTCTGCTCGAATAGTGCTCAACTTCTTTCTGATGGACCCAAATCCTGAACGAAATGGGGGAAAAAAGGAGACTTTTAACTGCTCTCTAGCTAAGGATCCTCCTCTTTGTTTTCCAACATAGCTGAGAATAAGAAGTAGCATTAAAGATTGCTTTTGTTGAGACACCTGGGTGGCTCAGCTAGTTAAGCATCTGCCTTCAGCTCAGGTCATGATCCCGGCATCCCATGATCCTCATGGGGCTCTTTGCTCAGTGGGGAGCCTGTTTTCCTTCTGCCTGCTTCTACCCTGCTCGTGCGTGCTCTCTCTCTCTCTGTCTAATAAATAAATAAAATCTTAAAAAAAAAAAAAAGTTTTACTCATAGTCCTAAGGGTGTATGGAGTCTCATGTATTCAGAAGGGGGAGGAATGTACTTTTCTTTCACTTTTGAATCTAGAAAATTTGTCTTTGATCCAAGTTACAAATCTCTCTCTTAATGTCTTAAAATGTCTCTGTCTGGAAAAACCAGCTATTGGATATTGCTTTATCTTTTATTTATTTATTATTTCTATTGTTACTCTGGTTTTTTTCTCCCTTATTAGTTTTTACTCTCATCTTTATTAATTCTGCCTACTTTCTTTGGACTTACTTTGTTGCTCTTTTTCTGGCTTCTTGAGTTGAAATCTTGGCCACCTATTATCAATCTTTCTTGTGTAATAATCATATAATTACTGCCATGGATTTTCCTTTGAAATTTTGTCCTATAGGTTTTCCTACATAATTCTACTTCTTGTTAATAAATAAATAAGTAAATAAATAAATAAGTAAATAAATAAATAAATAAAACCATGGTCACGGAAATAAAAACTCAACCTCCAGATTTAGGAGTGTATAAATTGACAAGTTTAAGTCTCTCCTGCTCTCCTCCTTCCAGCCTACAACCATTAGTTCTGTGCCTTGGAGTTAACCACTTTGGACCATTTCTGGGTTTGATCCTTAGGTATCTACCTAGAACTCTAAAGAATATGTTATGTTTCTATTATTTGGTTTATCAACTGTCAGGAGTACTCTTGACTCCTTTCAATGAAAGATATGGAGTGCAGGGGTGCCTGGGTGACTCAGTCTGTTAAGCAACTCACTCTTGATCTTGGCTGGGGTCTTGACCTCAGGGTCATGAGTTCGAGTCCCACATTAGCCCACATGAGCTCTGCATGGGCCCTGGATCCTACTTAAAAAAGAGGAGGCACCTGGGTGGCTCAGTTGGGTGGGTGTCCAACTCTTGGTTTCAGCTCAGGTCGAGGTCTAAGGGTCATGGGATTGCGCCCTTCATAGGGCTCCATGCTGTGTATGGAGCCTGCTTAGAATTCTCTCCCTCTCTCTCTGCCTCTCCCCTACTCACATACATGCTCTCTCTAAAAATAAATAAAGGGGCACTTAGATAGCTCAGTCAGTTTAGTGACCGAGTCTTGATTTCGGCTCAGGTCATGATCTCAGGGTCTTGGGATTGAGCCCTGCTTGGGGCTCTGTGCTCAGAGTGTAGTCTGCTGGTCCCTCTCCCACTGCTTGTCCACCATTCATGCTCTCTCTCTTTCTCTCAATGTCTCTCTCTCTCTCTCTCTCAGATAACTAAATAAATAAAATCAATCTTTTTTGAACAAATAAATAAATAAATCTGAAAAAAAAGATATGGAGTGTAGACCATTTAACACCCCTCAATTCCCCAACCTTTCATGCAACTTTGGTTATTTTATACATTACTATAGAACTTACAATAATATACTTAAGCCTCTTTTTTCTTCATCCATCAACTATTTAGTAAAACTATATCAACTAAGATTAAGAAAAAAGTCTTTAATTTACCTTCATTTATTCCTTTTCAAATGCTCTTCTTTTCTTTACATAGATTTGCATTTGAGTTACATCATTTTCCTCCCCTCTGAAGAACTTCTTTTTTAAAAAATATTTTATTTATTTATTTGAGAGAGACAGAGATAACAAGAAAGAACACAAGCAGGAAGGAGCAGGAGAAGCAGACTCCCACTGAGCAGGGAGCCAGATTCAGGACTCGATCCCAGGACCCTGGAATCATGACCTGAGCTGAAGGCAGATGCTTAACTGACTGAGCCAACCAGGCGCCCCAGAAGAACTCCTTTTAACATTTCTTACAAAGCAAGTCTACTGGTAGCAAATTCCCTCAAGTTTTGTTTGTCTGAGAGTATTTTTTTTTTAGTTATATTTATTTAAGTAATCTCTACATCAATCTGGGGCCCAAACTCACCAGCCCAAGATTCAGAGTCATGCACTCTTTTGACTGAGCCAGCCAAGTGCCCCTGTCTGAGAGTATTTGTTTCCCTTTACTTTTTTTTTTTTAAAGATTTTATTTATTTATTCGACAGAGATAGAGACAGCCAGCGAGAGAGGGAACACAAGCAGGGGGAGTGGGAGAGGAAGAAGCAGGCTCATAGCGGAAGAGCCTGATGTGGGGCTCGATCCCATAACGCCGGGATCACGCCCTGAGCTGAAGGCAGACGCTTAACCACTGTGCCACCCAGGCGCCCCTGTTTCCCTTTAGTTTTGAAGGATAGTTTCTCAGAATACAGATTTCTAGGTTGGTGTTTTTTTTCTCATAACACTTTAAATATTTCACTCCACCCTCTTGCCTGTGCGGTTTCTGAAGAGGAATCAGACGTAATTCTTATCTTTGTTCCTTATAGGTATTTTTACCCCTCTAGCCTCTTTCGAAAATTTTTTTATTTATCTTTGATTTTCTGCAATTTGAATATGATATCCCTATGTGTAATTTGGAGAGCATTTATCCAGCTTATTGTTCTTTGAGCTTCCTGGATCTGTGGCTTGGTATGTTACATTAATTTCAGATAATTCTCCTTCTGGTATTCCCATTATACCTATGCTATACCTTATGTTGGCCCACAGATCTTGGGTATTCTTTTTCTTTTTTTCAGTCTTTTTTCTCTTTGCTTTCAGTTTTGGAGATTTTTATTGGCATATCCTCAGGCTTCTTTCCTCAGGCATGTCCAGTCCACTAATGTGCCTCTTGAAACCCATCAGAAATCATCAAACTCTTCATTTCTGTTACAGTGTTTTTGATCTCTAGCTTTCTTTTTGATTCTTTTTTTTTTTTTTTTAGAATTTCCATCTCTCTTCTACCTATCTGTTCTTTCATGCTGTTTTACCCATCACAGTTCTTAGCATATTAATAATAGCTATTTAAAATGCTCAGCTTCATGTGATGTGATGAGCACCGGGTGTTACATGCAACTGGTGAATTACTGAACACTACATCTGAAACTAATGATGTCCTATATGTTGGCTAATTGAATTAAAAAAAAAAACCTAAAAATAAATAAAATACTCGGCTTGATAATTCCAACACCCCTGCCATATCTGAGAAATGTCTTCATTTCATTTTCATGATTGATAGTATGGTTGGGTATAGAATTCTATATTCAATATATTTTTTTCTCTAGCCACTTTAAAACATTACTCCATTGCTTGTTTGCTTGCTTATCTGTGTTTTTCTGTTTGTTTGTCTTTTGGGTTATTTTCCATGGATACTACCTTTGCTACACTGTCTAGTTTTCACTTGGAATCCACTATCTCCATGTTCCAGCACTGTTTTAACCAATTCTTGGTGTCTCAGATAAGAATGCCGGTTTCAGTTCCATCTGCAAATCTATCACAGGGACTTTTGGCTGCTAGATTGCCTTGGGTACAACTGACACTCTCAGTGGCTCAGTGAGGTTGTCCTTCAGCATGTGACTTGGACTGTCACATCTGGTGGGTGCTGCTCTGTAGTCGGTCTTGGGAGAAAATGGTCACTGGCCTCCTCCACTGCACCACAGCCACTCCTCCAGCCTGAATGTCCGGCATCCCCCATGACTGCTGCTCGCTACCCCACCTTTTATGGCTGTAGGATCCCTGAAATCATTATTGTTTTGTAATAACCTGTTTCCTCAACCCCATCCCAAATGCTTTTTGTATATCTCTTTATCCATGATGATGTGAAATCTCAGAATGTATCCAGGTATGAATCTTTTTTTTCTTTTTTTAACTCACCCTATGGTGTACCTAATAAGCTTAAGCCCTTTCACTCTGAAGTTTTACATCTCATGTCAACTCTGGGGGATATTCTTTTATTATTTTTATGATTTTTCCTCCATTCTCTGTTTCTGGAACTCCTGTTGGATAGATATTGGTTCTCTTGGTTACTCTCTCTTCACAATTTTTTCTCCTTGCATTACCTGTGTTTGGTCTTTTTGTTCAATGTTTCTTGACTTTTTCTTGCATTCCTTAGATTTATTTTTTACTTTGATGATTGTATTTTTAGTTTCCATGAACTCTCCATTGTTTTCCAATTACTCCTTTACATGGCAGCCTCTTCTGGTTTAAATAGATATAATATTCACGAGAGTATAATGCTAAGTGAGATAAGTCAGTCAGAGAAAGACAAATACCATATGATTTCACTCATATGTGGGATTTGAGTAAGAAAACAAATAAACAGAATAAAAAAGAGAGACAAACAAACAAGAAAAACCCAGACTCTTGAATACAGAGAACAAATTCGTAGTTGCCAAAGGGGAGGTGGGCAGGAGGATGGGTGAAATAGGTGAAGGGATTAAGAGTACATTTATTGTGTTGAGCACTGAGAAATGTATAGGTTTGTTAAATCATTATATTGTACACCTGAAACTAATAAAACAGTATATATTAATTATAGTTGAATAAAAATGAATGAATGAATGAATGAATACAATATTTTCTTTTTTGGAATGCTGATCGGAATTCCTTATTGCTTACTGTGTTTTGTGAATTATCTGCATTTCCACCATCTGGGTCAGGTCTTTTGATGTTTGTCTTGGTTAGTCTCACTTGAGCTGCAGAATTTTCCAACCATCCATGATCTTTTACTTAACTTTTTGTGAATCAAGGACGTTTGATTGATATAGGTGGATTGGGATGGGTTTTTCCTGTGTCCTGCTCCTGAATTAGAGCTAGGTTTTGTGTTTGTGAGTAAGAATGTGAATGATGATTCACTTTAGGGTGCTGGGGACATGTGGTCGGCCTGGGCCTCCAAATGCCAAAGAAAAGTGAATCCTTTCTGGTGCTCCAACCGTACTCTGAGTGGCTAGTACACGAATACCCTTACATATGCTAAATTTCTTCAGAGATGATGTTTCCAGCTAGGCCTGGGGACAGAAGCCATTGCTACATAGAAAACTAAGAAAAGGAGACCAAAGACTGAAGGCAGCAGGACTCCATACTCTGGCTCCTCCAGTCCTGATGCATGTACCCATCTTTGGAGGTGGAGGTGAGGACACCAGCACTCCTAACACCACAGATTGAGTAGGGAAGTTGAATTCCTCAGAGGAGATTCAAAAGCTTTAATCCGAAGATTAGGACAAAAGCAATAACTGTCCGCTATAATAGACAAGTGTGATCAACTTGCCCATTTTATGAGTGCATTTGGTGAATGAATTGTGGGGGTTAGGAATGAGGAGCGGCATGATACAGTAAATTAACCTAATTTAATCAACACCATGGCTGATCATTGTGCTGATCGTTAAGGTAAAAGCTAGAGAGAATGGTCAGGTTTTTTCCATGCACTTAATTTAGGCCCACACCAGTTGGGGTGGAAAGGAAGAGACACTGAGGAGGGAGAGGCTCTGTAAATCATTAGCATCCTGGCAAAGATGCTGCCGGCTCCACTTGAGACCATCTTCCAGTTTCTGATTCACTGAATATCTTTCCCTTAAAATGAGCATAGAGTAATCATGGGAGGAGAATGCGGCTGTGGAAAAGATACTTGGAATATTACGAAATATTTGGGGCCTTATTCAGTCCATTTGTATTCTCCCTTCATTTGTATAGTTCCTATGCATTTCAAAGGCTATCCTCAGCGCTGACAGGGAAGAAAGTTCTGCCAAATTGGAAGTTTTTAAACAGATCGAGATTTTTCAGCATATTCCAAACATGGTTATATTTGATGCAGGTAAATCTCAACCACATCACAATGTTGATGGATTTGTTCGTTTCCTTTCTTCTTAGCAGAGTAACTGTCATTCCCAAACAGAGATCAGGCATTTAGCCCTCACAAATGTAGTAATCAAAATAGAGAGTGGATGGATTATCCAGTTTCCCATCTGCGCTTCAGCTGTGATGTTTAATTTTCATTTCCTCCTTTCCATTGACATCCTAACCCAGCCAGGGAGGTTTGGTAGCCCTTTCCAGCGGATGTTGTTACTTCCTCATTCTTACATAAGAGCCGGAATTCCATTTGGAAAGAGAAATTACACTGGGCTTAATCAATAACCTCAAAGAACTAAGAGAAAAAAAATTACCTGTTATTTGATTTTAATATGTATTTGATGGCCATGATTTGTGTTCTTGTGTTAATTGTAAGATCCTACAATTAGATTAACTATTGTTAACATCTAAAATTGATTTAAATGCAAAAGCAATCAATACATAAGCTAAATGTTTAAATATTACAATGCTAAGTAGAGATTGAGTCTTCCTAATTGAGTTATTCTTTGCTTTCTGCATTTCTTTTTAAGTAGCCTCCATGCGCAGTGTGGGGCCCAATGCAGGGCTTGAACTTATACCCCTAAGTTCAAGACTTGAGCTGAGATCAAAAGTCAGATGCTTAACTGATTGAGATACCCAGGCGCCCCAACTGCATTCTGGAACAATGAAGCTATCTAAAAGAGATGAAAAATACTGACTGTTGTAAAGGACAATGTAAATAATTTGCTGTGGTCATAGAAATGAAGGTGGGGGCACAGGTGGCGTAGCTGGGGCACAGGGTGAAAAGCACCTGGCTCCCGGGATCCCAAACAGACCAGGCTCAGCCAGTCATCATTGACAAAATCCAAAGGCAGAGAAACGAGTGGTGGTCAAATAAGAAAGGGATTTATTTCAGTGATGCCAACACCTGGGAGGACAGAGGACTAGTATGTCAAAGACTCTCCAAAGTGCTGAAATAGTTCCAGGTTTATATAAGGAAAATGTGGGGAAAAGGTGGGTAGGTACCTGCAGGTACGCAGTAAAGCTCAAATTGATATTTGTCTTGCAGTCAATCACAGACAATGTCTTACTGGTTTGGGGCAGTCCTTACTGCTTGAGAGGGTAGTTTCTGTTACCACCAGGAGATGCTTTGCCCTCAGGATCTTTCGCCTGAGCCAAGACACAAGCTGGAAAGAAGAACCCATCTAGAAAGTTTGAGGTCAAAATGGAGGCAGACGAAGTCCTATTTCAGTGGGAGGAATAAAGAGTAAGTGTAAAAAAGTAAGAATCTTAGCATTAAATTTAGTGAAAGATTATAGTAATTACAATTGCTGATGTTTTTAAGAACTTACTGGATGCTTGACACTGTTCTTTCTCTTTTTCTTTCTTTTTTTAAAGATTTTATTTATTTGAGAGAGAAGGAGAGAGAGCATGACCAGGGAGAGGGGCAGAGGGAAGGAAGAGGGAGAAGCTGACTCCCCACTGAGCAGGGAGCCCAGTGTGGGGCTCCATCCCAGGACCTGGAGATCATGACCTGAGCTGCAGGCAAACACTTAACCAACTGAACCACCCAGGCACCCCACTGTTATTTTTCTTTTTCTCATTTTATCTTCACAACGGCCTTATGCAACATGTACCAAGAAGGTCTGGAAGGATCTGCCGCCACCAAGTCACAGACTGGGTTTATTAAAACTGATTAAAGAAGACAGTTTAGGTAACACAAACAAACTTTAACCCTTCATGAAGCTGCAGTCTCCATTACCAAGAGTCCAGAGAACTGCAAAATGGGGTGGGAGACAAGCATCTTTTATTAGGATAAAGAATAAAGAACAGGGGTGCCTGGGTGGCTCAGTTGGTTAAGTGTCTGCCTTCTGCTCAGGTCATGATCCCGGGTTCTGGGATTGAGCCTCGCATCGGGCTCTCTGCTCAGCGGAGAGCCTGCTTGTGCTCTCTCTCTCTCTCTCTGTGTCATATAAAAAATAAAATCTTAAAAGAAAAAAAGAACAAGAAAGGGAAAAATGAAAAACAAGAAGCAAGGATATAAGTATACAGTCCCGAGTTGGCATGGTGTTTGGGGATTGGCTGATTGGATAGACTTCGTTTGGATCAAGCAGAGCATTTACAAGGACACGAGAGTTCTCCAAGTTTCTGTTTCCCCATGCGGCATCCTGGATAAGAGTGACTCCATCCTGGACCTGCAATAGGATTGAAGTCCAGGTCTGCTGACTGCAGATCCAGATCCCTTAACCTGTATGCTATGTTTTAGCAATTGTGGTTCTAAATATTGTAAACAAATGGAATCTTGATGGAGCTTTAAAGTGTGGAAAATCCAAAAGAATGATATATTCAGAAAGATATTGGAATTTGCCAGTGACTTGCTCTATTGAAACTCTCGTTAAATTTGATACCCCCATAACCCTAAATTTTGTTTATTGAATTGGATTCTAGAATTGAAATAGTGAAATTCACAAAACTTTTTAACATGTTCAAATCTTTAGACTCTTGAAGTTCTCTGTATATATTAGAATATATATACAATCATAAGCCATAGAAACATTTATGGATCTGAGTTGGAGGCACTAGCTCAGTATGTATGCTTGTGTGTGCATGGGACAGTGTGTGTGTGTGTGTGCACGTGTAAACACCCACATGTGAGCCTGACAAGCTTGGTTAGATAGAACTTTGGCCAAATAAAATGCATTTAAAGTGTCTGTGTTTAAATGCAGCAAGACCCTTTGGTTCAGATTCTCTTTGTTCTTTTTTTATTCTCAAGTATCACTTGTAAAGTCAAACAGTCATGCAAATGTATGTGGAGTAGGCCCCCTGGGCCCCTGGGGAAAGTGTGTAACAGGATCTTTTGTTGCTTGACAAAGGCTACTCCTACCCAGGAGCCTGTGGGTTTGTTGAGTTGGACCCTGGAGAGTGAAGGTGGAGTAGAAATGAGTATATTTTCAGAAATTCCCAAGAGCTAACATCTTTTCTCTGGGTCAATATTATTAGAGCATCTCTGTATGACTGAGATAATCTCAACTAAGGCCAATCCATAAGAGAAGACACCAACAGCCCCCAACTGTAAGTTATCCCAGGCAAGAAGTCTGACCTGGTGGCTTGGTTCAGGAGTCACATTCAGAGGGCCTGGGTGGTCTTGGTACAGTGTGTTGGTGAGGTTGGATGGTCCTCTTGACATTGTCACCTTGACACAGAGGATGTGTTATAGTAGCAAATGACTGAGCATCTGAGGGTAAAACAAGATGGTTGATACCCTAAACCTGAAATGTTCTGGGCTGAACACAGCATTGGAAGGAGTGGTTCATCCTTTCTTCATCCAATGATTTTATTTTATTATTTTTATTTTTTTGTTTTTATTTATTTTTATTTATTTTTAAAGATTTTATTTATTTATTCGACAGAGATAGAGACAGCCAGCGAGAGAGGGAACACAAGCAGGGGGAGTGGGAGAGGAAGAAGCAGGCTCATAGCGGAGGAGCCTGATGTGGGGCTCGATCCCATAACACTGGGATCACGCCCTGAGCCGAAGGCAGACGCTTAACCGCTGTGCCACCCAGGCGCCCCTATTTTTATTTTTTTAAAGATTTTATTTATTTATTTGTCAGAGAGAGAGAGAAAGAGGGAGCACAAGCAGGGGGACAGCAGGCAGAGGGAGAAGCAGGCTCCTCACTGAGCAGGGAGCCCGATGCGGGGCTCCATCTCAAGACCCTGGGTTCCTGACCTGAGCCGAAGGCAGAAGCTTAACTGACTGAGCCACCCAGGCATCCCCATCCAATGATTTTACAATTAGATTTGTACCTCAAGCTATTGAAGTGTAGATAGTAGCAATATTTTAACACAGCAACTTTCCCAAACTTGTTATTCGACTTCAGATATTCAGGTTTTGACTACATTGACAATTATATTTTGTGTAAAATTTTCACCTTTAGATGAATATATGCTTTATTTGGAAATATCTTAACAGTCTTAACATTTATTTCTTTTGACCTTGATTTGCTTTGCCAAAGATTATTTCAGCTTTGGAATCACTAATTCCCACCATTTGTCAAAAATATTTGTGTTGGATCTACTCAGAACCTCAAAAACCTCTGCCCATCTTTTTCTATCTTTGGTGCCACGGAAAGGTCTTTCTGCAGAAGCATGTTTGTGGAAATGTTTGGGTAAGAATCACTGAAATCACACTGTGAGATAGGCAGTACAGGGATCAGTCTTCCCATTTCCTGGCTGAGGAAAGTGAGATGAGTTTGTGAGTTGAAGATTTTGCAGCTGGACAGAAGTAGCCTGGGAACTTGAATGGCACTTCCTGAGTTAAAGCAGCAGGTCCTTCCTACCCACTGTTACATGCCAGTGATCCTTATGAATAGTTTTCCAGACTGAACTGTGCTCTTCAAGGTAGAGGCAGATCTGGGTTCAAAACTCGAAGTTTCCCCTTGACATCTTTGGTTGGGTCAAATACCTAACTTCTGTGAGCCTTAGTGTTCTCATGTGTAAAATGGGGAAAAATGATATTATAGATTTTTCATGGCTGTTAAGATTATTGAGCTGTAAGTTTCAAGGCCTGGTACTCTAGTATATTAGTATAAGAAATACCATCGTTCTCTCTTGGTGGTCTCTAATCTTTGCAAGTTAGAATCTATTTTGCCACTAACTTTTTGTGCGTACACAAAGAACTTCAGCAGTTTTTAGGTTGGCATGGGGTGATACAAAGATTTCCAACTAGTAGACTAGTTCTAAGTACTGTCTACCCCTAATAAAAACAAGGGCTTAACTTTCGTGTGTTCATTGAACAAATATTTATTGAACATCTATTATACGCCTGGTATTATATACTCAGAGCACTAAGCCCTGGGGAAATAAGCAATAAAGAAGAAAAGGCAAAAATCTGTCCTTAGAGAGCTTACATTCTAGTGGCACTTATTATATACCAAGCATTTGTTCTAGTGATCAATTTTTGTGTAATTTAATATCAAAATTAATTATGCAAAAATAATACTTGGGGGAACATTTGGCTCTCAATTCTTTTGCTCCATGTGGTATTGACTGGGTTCACTCGTTTCTATTCAGCTGACAGCTGGTTTAGTCTGAAGGGTCTGAACAGGCTCACTGAGACACCTGACACCTTGCCAGGATGGCAAGAGAGCTGAACTCAGTGGAAGGCCTCTTCCTCTCTGTGTCGTTTCTGGGTCTCTCCACGGGGCCTTTGCAGTAGGATAGTTGTACTTCTTACAAGGCAGGTGGCTTTCCTCAGAGGAGAGTATTTCTGGAGCCCAAGGCAGAATCTGAAAGTCTTCTTCTGACCTGGAGTTGGAAGGCAAGCAGCATCACCTCCTCTGCACTTCGTGGCAGGTGAGAGTCTATGGCCACTGTGGGTTCAAGGGGAAGGGAATTAGAGTCCACCTTCTCATGGGAGGAATGTCAGAAAACCTGTGGCCATCTTCAAGATGCACTTTAACTGTATTATCTCATTTAGTCCTTAAAACAATAACTCTGTGAGGTAGGTACCCTTAAATTATACTGTTTTATAGACAAGGAAACTGACACAAAGGAGTTAAGTATCTTGTCCAAGGTTACACAGTCAGTCAGTGGTAGAGCCAGGATTAAAAAGTGGTAACCTAGCTCCAGAGTCCAGTGTTTTCTTTGGTTTGGTTTTGTTTGTTTGTTTATTTTTCTAAGATTTATTTATTTATTTATTTATTTATTTAAAAGAGAGCGAGAGGGAGCATGAGAGAGAGGGAGAGAGAGAGCACAAGCAAGGGGTGGGAGCGGGGAGGGAGGGGCAGGGAGAAGCAGACTCCCCATTGAGCAGGGAGCAGACTTGGGGCTCTATCCCAGGACCCTGGGATCATGACCTGAGCTGAAGGCAGACGCTTAACCAACTGAGCCACCCAGGCATCCTGACAATTTTTTTTTTTTTTAATGGCTGGGTCTCAGTTCCTCATGCACAATGTGAGAATCTAAGAAGAGATAAGTTTTCCATCTCACACCCATTAGGATAGACACTACCAAAAACCAAAAAATCAAGTATCGGTGATGATGTGGAGAAATTAGAACCCTTGTGCACCATTGGTAGGAATATAAAATGGTGCAGCTTCTATGTAAAACAGCATAGTAATTCCTCAAAAAATTAAAGATAGAATTACCATAGGGGTGTCTGCCTGGGTTAGTCAGTAGAGCATGCTACACTTGATCTCAGGGTTGCGAGTTCAAGCCCCACACTGGGCATGGAGACTACTTTAAAAAAAAAAAAAAGAATTACTATATAAACAGCATTCCACTTCTGGGTATATACCCCAAAGAATTAAAAGCAGAGTCTTGAAGAGCTATTTATTTGTATATCCATTCTCCTAGCAGCATTGTTTACAATAGCCAAAAGATGGAAGTAACCCAAGTGTTCATTGTTGAATGAGCAGATGAGGAAAATGTGGCATATACATACAATGGAATATTACTCAGCTTAGAGAGGAATGAAATTTTGACACATGCTTTAACATGGATGAAACTTGAGGACATTATGCTAAGTGAAATAAGTCAGACATGAAAGAGCCTATTAACAGTGTATGATTCCACTAGTATGAAGTACCTGGAGTAGTCAAATTCACAGAGTCAGAAAATAAAGGGGTAGTTACCAGGAACTATGGAATGGAAAGTTATTGTTTAATGGGTACAGAGTTTCAGTTCAGCGAGATGAAAAAAATTGTGGAAATGGTCCCACAACAATGTGAATGTACTTAACACTACTAAATGGTACATTTAAAATGGTTACAACAGTAGTTTTTATATTATGTGTCTTTTACCTCAATTAAAACTAAAAGTTTCATCTTCAACTTATTATAATTCTATGTAATTTTTATCCTATATCTAATATATATATATCTCCTAATATATCAATATATGTCTCTTTTTTTAAAGATTTCATTTTTTATTAGAGAGAGAGAGAGCATAAGCATTGGGGAAGGGCAGAGGGAGAAGCAGGCTCCCCGCTGAGCAGGGAGCCAGACATGGGACTCGTTCCCAGGACCCCAAGATCATGACCTGAGCCGAAGGCAGCAGCCCAACTGACTGAGCCACCCAGGCTCTCCTCTAATATATATCTTATATCTAATATAATAGTACCTGCTTCTGCTGGACTTAGAAATAAATTTGTAGCAAGTATTCCAACTATGGGTTGACACCTAGTCTCATAATTTCACAGAAAAAAGTAAATTAAGTCATAAGAAAGTAGAGTACATTATATAATCTCTTTTTTTCTAAACATGGAAATAATGAGTCATTAAGAAAGGTGTCTAGTGATGTGTACAGAAAGTGACTAAAACATACAATAGAATTAGCAAATCAAACAGAATTTTGGACTCCTTACTCATCAGGACAAGCCAAAGCAAACAAGGGTATTTTGTGTTGTGCCGTAAAGGTCAATACATTCAGACTTGGCCAATTTAGGAGAGGCAGAGAAATGTAGAAACCAGGGCCTTTAGAATTGAGCCTCACCCCAAAATTCAAACCACAGAATGGGACTCAGATATAATCTTTGTTTCTGTTGACTAGAAGGTGTCTTGGAAAAAAAACACCCAACCAGGTGCTGGGTTTCAGAAAACTATTTTACCAGGCCATTTAAGGGAGAGCAAGTTTGATTTCAAGTTGTAATCAGAAGATGGGTAGCATTGTTTTTTCAAATGACCAGGAAGCCTGTAAGGAAGTATTCCATAGGCACCAGTAAACTTCAGGGCAAGAAGGAAAAAAAAAAAAAAAAAAGGAAATGCTGTTCGTTTGTGTTTTTTTCTCTCTTTTTTTCTTTTTTTTTAATTTAGGTTTTTTTTTTTTAAAGATTTTATTTATTTATTTGACAGAGAGAGAAAGCCAGCGAGAGAGGGAACACAAGCAGGCGGAGTGGGAGAGGAAGAAGCAGGCTTATAGCAGAGGAGCCTGATGTGGGGCTTGATCCCAGAATGCTGGGATCACACCCTGAGCCGAAGGCAGACGCTTAATGACTGAGCCACCCAGGCGCCCCTAAAATTTAGTTTTATTTATTTGACAGAGAGAGAGGGATAACGAGGGAGAGAGCGCAAGCAGGGGGAGCAGCAGGCAGAGGAAGAGGGAGAAGCAGGCTCCCCGCTGAGCAAGGAGCGGGAGGCGGGGCTCCATCCCAGAAAACAGGGATCAGACCCTGAGCTGAAGCCAGACTCTTAACCCACTGAGCCACCCAGACCTCCGGGTTTGTTTGTTTTTCCACTTAAAAAAGTACTTTTCCTGATTATCCAAGTATAACATGCTCATTGAAAACACAGCTCAAAAGACAGTTGTTATTTTGATGGCCCAGCAGCTTTCTTCTTTTCTGGGTACATCACACTAACCATCTGGCCTTAGTGGGTACTGCTGTCTTTTTTTTTAAAAATTTCTGCTACAGCATGGGGAATGTAGGCTTGCTTGCCCCAAACGCAAGCAGAACAGACTCTGTTCACCTCCCCTAGGAGCTGTCTTCTTTCATACGCCTGCCTCCCTGTCCACAGTGATTGGTTTAAGAGTAGATACCTGACCCAGGTTGGCCAATCCCATTCTCTGGTTACCCTCACCCTGGCCACTGTGAGTGGGCAATGGTTGGACATGTGATCTAAAATGCTCAATGAGAATTTTTCTTTGGGACTGTTTTTGCTGGATTTGTCCCCTCCCCACGCACCCCCCCCATCCCTCACCGCCCCCCCCCAGCACACACACACATGCAAAAAATTGGGGGAACATTCTCTAGTAGCAAAGCTAGAAAATGTGAATCCAGGAGCTATTGGCAATAGAGTCATAAGGCTTATGGAGAAGGCAGATCTGTGACCCCAACGTGCAGAGACAAGCAGAAAGCAGAGATGGAAAGGAGTCCCTGGTTCCACTCAGCTTGTAACTGGTTTGATGAGACAATAAATATTCCTTTTAATTAAGCTGGTTTGAATTGGGTTTCTGTCACAACCAGAAGAGCCCTGATTGATATAAAAAAAAAAAGTAAAAAGAAGCAGCATAAACACATTCGTAGTGCTACTCCCTGGTGACAACAGTCGATAATGTTCTATCAAATGGACTTTTTTTTTCTTTTTGGCTTTTCATTATGTCATTTCTAGTATCATTGAAAATTTTAATAAATAATTATGTTTTTCACAACCGTTCCCATAATATTGGACTTTTAGGCTATTTCGAAGTTTTTGATGCATTGTGGCTGTAAATTTTTGTTTGTATCTCAAATTATTTCTTTGGGATACACTGCTACCAAGAGAATTACAGATCAGAGTATGAATAGTAACTTTTAAAGTTTTTTTTTTTTTTTTACTTTTGCTGAAGAGGTGATACACTTACAATAAGTATTAAACAATTTAAAAGGATATAAAAGTGAACAATTACCTTCAATCATGTTTCTTCTTTCTCAGACTATCTCTCTCCTTTATATACATATGTATATATGCCTCTCCCACTTTTTAAAAAAGATTTATTTATTTATTTGAGAGAGAGAGAGTGAGCAGGGAGAGGGGCAGGAGGGAGAGGGAGAGAGAACCTCAAGCAGACTCCCCACTGAGCACAGAGCCTGATGCAGAGCTCAGCCCCTGGACCCCGAGATCATGACTTGAGCCGAAATCAAAAGTCGATGCTTTATTGACTGAGCCACACAGGTGTCCCTTCCTCTGCTACTTTTAAAGAAACCGATCAAATTATGGTATAAAAAAATACTTTTTTGTACTTTGATTTTCATAATTTTAAAAATATATTTTATTTATTTATTTACTTATTTATTATTTTCCCCCTAATATTTGGTGTATTTAATTGTCCTCTTCACTAAACTACTTCTGAAGTTAGAGGACACTTTTTTTTTTTTTTACATGTAACCGTACAGGTAATATGGGGCTTAAACCCACCACCCTGAGATTGAGGGTTGCTGTACCAACTGAGCCAGCCAGGCACCCCAACAATTTTTTTTAACTGCATGATACTTAATTGCCTCTTTCCAATGATAAACATCTAGGCTTTTTCTGGTCTTTTGACACTAGTCTGCATCAAGTACCCTTATATATAGGCGTATCAAAATGTGCAAATATATCTGTCAGACAAATCTCTAGAGGAGAAAGTACAGAGTCAGTACTATTGTGCCAGGCATGCCCAACATGTCTTCACAATGGTTATTCCAAATGGACTCTCACTAGAAATATATGAAATTGCATACTTCCTGATACCTTCATCAAGATAATCCATTAACAAATTTTTGTTATTTGTCTTTGTTTTTGTTTTTATTTGCCTCTCCCAATGTGATCAACAAAAATTGGTTTCTTTTTGTAGTTGTAATTTAACAAATTGCCCTTTGGAAAGGTTTTTCTAATTTATACTTCCATCTGTCATATGTGAAACCATTTGCCTTGTTGCATCTTTGTCAGTGTTAAGCATCATCATTTTATTTATTTATTCATTTCTTAAATATCTATTTTTTAAGGATTTATGTATTTATTTGAGTGGCAGTGGGGGGAAGGGGGAGAGAGGGAGTCTCAAGCAGACTTCCTACTGACCACGGAGCCCAATGTGGGGCTCAATCTCACAACCCTGAGATGGTGACCTGAGCTAAAACTGAGTCAGACACCCAACCGACTGAGACACCCAGGCACCCCAAGATTTTATTTTAAAGTAATCTCTCCACCCAGCGTGAGGTTTGAACTCACAACTCCAAGATCAAGAATCACTCGCTCCATCAACTGAGCCAGTCATCCCAACATCATCATTATTTTAAATCTTTATTAATTTAAGGGCACCTGGGTGGATCAGTTGGTTACACATTCAACTCTTGATTTTGGCTCGGGTCATGATCGCAGGGTGGTGAGATTGAACCCTGCATCGGGCTCCATGCTAGGTGTGGAGCCTGCTTGGGATTCTCTCCCTCTCTCTCTCCCTCTGTCCCTCCACCCGTCTTAAAATAAATAAATAAATAAATAAATAAATGAAGAACTCTTCACTAATAGGAGATACTAGTATCTCCTATTAAAAGCTTGCATCTTATCCACTCACACAACATTTTTATCCAAGCACTTACAGTGTGCAGATGCTCTTCTGACAACAACGGTAAGACACTTCCCTTGTCCTCAATGAGTTTCCTTTCCTTGATTACTAGTGAATCTGAACACTAAAACAGGAGCAGTTTCAAGTTGTATTTTAAACTAGGAATTCTGTATTGTCTCAGACTTTATTTATTTATTTACTAAGTAGGCTCCACAAGGAATGTGGGGTTTGAACTCATGACCCTGAGATGAAAAGTCTCATGCTCTATTGACTGAGCCAGCCAGAGGCCCCTTATTTATCTTTTATTTATTTATTTAGCATTGTCTCAAACTTTTTAAGGAGACAATGGTAATTTAAAGATGATATTGGGGCACCTGGGTGACTCAGTCAGTTACCCATCCAACTCTTGATTGTGGTTCAGGTCATGCTCTCAGGGTTGTGAGATAGAGCCCCAAGTCAGGCTCTGCACTGGGCTTGGAGCCTGCTTACGATTCTCTCTCCTCCCTCGGCCCCTCCCCCTTTTTCCCTCTCGAAGTAAGTACATAAATAAATAACTCGGATGTTTAGGGGCGCCTGGGTGGCTCAGTTGCTTAAGTATCTGCCTTCCTTTTTTCATGCTCTACTGACTGAGCCAGCCAGGTTCCCAGATGATGTTTATCATTCTGATTGAAAGTGGGATCTATGGATCTGTAATGGAAAAGTGGCATTTGCTGACTCATTTATATGACTGCTTCTATTCTATTCTCTAGAAGGGAAAGTCCACAGGCTTCAAGAAAGTGGACTAAATATAGTGGCAGGTACCACTAACTGACTGCCAATGTCTATTGTCCCCTTCTTCCTTTTAGGAATAAGATTATCTCACTTTTCGGTAGGACATACCGGCTGCTCACCTAGAGACTATGCTTCCCTTGGAGAAAGGTATTGGGCATGTGACTAGGGTTGGGTCAGTTACATGTAAGAAGTGATATAAGCAATATCTTGATTGTTTCTTAAAGAGGAAGCTCCTACTCCAGACTTCTTTTTTTCCTGTGGGCTGGGAAATGACAGGGATTGGAAATCAATGTTGAGGGTCACAGAGACCAACTGCCAGCTGGTGACGCTGGATGATCTGATGAGGCAGAAGTGCCTTGTCAACCTAGACTATTCATCTCTGGATTGTTACGTGAGAGAAATAAACTTCTATCTTATTGAAGTCACTGTAATTTTGGGTATCTGGACCAGCAGACTGGCCTGTAGGCTAATTGATATACTTAGATAATGGACTATAGTATGATAGGTACTATGGGGGACTAAAATGTCTGTTCCAGGTGCCCTGTACAATGCCTGAAATTTACTCATTAAAGAACCCTCTTTCTGAGTTAAGGTTTCATAAAATAGCTTCTCAGATAATAAATGATGTTGGGATATTGCTAGAATAAATTGCTAGTGTCGAATTAGGATTGGGACAGGGAACGTCATATCACATTTCTTTACTGCAAGCTTTCTCAAAGAATTTCCTAAGCTTGTGTGCATTATAAACGTTGAAGAGTGGCATAAAATACATCTTTGAAAAATACATTTCCAAAAAAGAGCATTTCCAAAGCTTAAGTGGTCATAAGTGGCAAAAATTTAGTCCATTTTTTGTGGATTTTGTGAGCATTTCAAAGGACTGATGTTCTTTGAAACACATCTTGGGAAAAGGTAATTAACACATGAGATTCCAAGAATCCTTTTTAAGGGTTCTTGAGGTGTGGTTAAAAAAGTAACATGGTCCCTGGGCATGAACATTTTTTTCTTTCTTTCTTTCATTCTTTCTTTCTTTCTCTTTTTTTTTTTAGATTTTATTTATTAATTTGACAAAAGAGAGTGAGAGAGCACAAGTAGAGGAAGTGACAGAGGGAGAAGGAGAAGCAGACTCCCCACTGAGCAGGGAGCCAGATGTGGGGCTTGATCCCAGGACACCAGGATCATGACCTGAGCTGAAGGCAGCTGCTTACCTGACTGAGCCACCCAGGCTCTGAGCATGAACATTTTCTGTAATAGATTTTGGAAGTTTCTGAATTTGACAGTAACCCTACAAGTGGAGTGATCTATATGGATTTGATGGTTTTGAGGAAGGTTGGTAACAGGCTTAGTACTTTGGGATTATTTAAACAGACCAAGTTACTAGAATATGCCCAATAAATCTGATTATCTCATCTCCCTGTATACTAGTCAGTTATGGCTACAATAACACTGCATAACAAATAAACCATAATATGTCAATAACTTACATAACAAACATTTTTTTCTGATACCTAGATCCGAGGGCTGGCTAGGGTGGCTCTGCTTTGTCCTGTGAGTTGGGTTCAGATCTGATTCACATGTTCTTCATTCCAACAGGTACCAAGGGCATGTTATTCTTATGGCAAAAGTATAAGAAGGTGGAATCTCCAAGGCAACAAGTCAAACCACAATAGGCACATTGAAAGTTTTGGTTGGTTATTATATCTGGTCACATTCTGTATTGGCCAAAGCAAGTCACATAGTCAAACCCAATATCAGTGAAGCAGAAAGAAATACAATCCCTCAAGGACGAGATGTTGCAAAGTCAAACGATAAAGGATGTGGGTATATATGTTTTGCAAGTTTTGGTTATCTGCTTACCTAAGTGATTTCACTTATAAGGATTAATTTTATTTTTATTTTTATCTTTTTAAAAAGTTTATTTTTTTAGTAATCACTACACCTGAAGTGAGGCTTGAACCCACGACCCTGAGATTCAAGAGTTGCACGCTCTTCTGACTGAGCCAGCCCAGGTACCCCAGGATTAATTGTAATTAAATAATCATGGATACATCCAAAGATATACCTACAAAGATATTCTTGAAAGCATTTCTCATATTTAAAAAAAAACTAGAAACAAGTATAATTTAATAGTAGAGAGCCAGTTGAATAAATTTTAACCCATTCAAACAATGGAATCGTATGCAGTAAATTAAAAAGATTATTACCAATAAGTAGTAATTATTATGTGCTTTGCTTACATCATATTGTATAATCCTTGTAAAAAAAAAGTCTACGAGGTAGATAGTATAATTATTCCCAGTTTACAGATAAGGAAACAGATGCACAGGGAGTTGGAAATAATCTGCCCAGGGTCACTCAACTCCTAAGTGGCATTGTGTGATGATGATTTTTTTTTTTTTAAGTAGGTTCTATGCCCAGTGTGGTGCTTGAACTCATGACCCTGAAATCAAGACAGTCCATCCAGGTTCCCCTGTGATGGTTAATTTTAGATGTCAGCTTGATTGGGTCATGGGATGTCCAGGTAAAACATCATTCTGTGTGTGTCTGTGAGGATGTTTTTGGATGACATTAACATTTAAATCAGTAGACTGAATAAAGCAGAGTGCCCTCCATAATGTGTGTGGGCTTCATCCAATCAGTTGAAAGCCTGAAAAGAACAAAAGGCTGACTTTTCCTCTCAGTAAGAGAGAACTCTTGCCTGAAGCACCTGGGTGGCTCAATCCATTAAGCCTTTGACTTCTTGATTTGGGCTCAGAACATGATTTCAGGGTCATGAGATTGAGCCCCACGTAGTCTGGTCTCCAAGCTCAGTGGGGAGTCTGCTTGGGATTGTCTCTCCCTCTCCCTCTCCCTCTGCCCTTCCCCCTGCAAAAATAAACAAATATATCTTAAAAAGAGAGAGAGAGAGAGAGAACTCTTGCCTGATGGTCTTCGAACTAAGACATTGGCTTTTCTCTTGCTGCTTCTTTTTTTTTTTTTTTTTAAAGATTTTATTTATTTATTTGACAGAGAGAGAAAGTGCACAAGCAGGGGGAGTAGGAGAGAGAGAAGCAGGCTCCCCACTAAGCAGTGAGCCCGATGCAGGGCTCAATGTGGGGGTTGATCCCAGGACCCCAGGATCATGACCTGAGCCAAAGGCAGATGCTTAACCACTGAGCAATCCAGGTGCCCCATTTTCTCCTGCTTCTGTACTTAAACTGAAATATTGGCCGTTCCTGGGACCTAAATCTGCTGGCCTTCAGACTGAAACTACACCATCAACTCTTCGGGTTCTCAGGCCTTCGGATGTGGACTAAAACTAAACCATTGGCTCCCCTGGCTCTCCAGCTTGCTGAGTCACCCTGCCAGTCTTGGGACTTGCTGATCTCTATAATCAAGTGAGCCAATTCCTCATAATGCATTACTTTATATATGTATTAAAAGGGAAATCTTTGCTCAAAGGGGAAAGGGAAGTCTCTTCATTATATAGTGCTGGGAAAACTGTATTCCCCCCCCCCCAAAAAAGTGGACTCTTACACTCTTATGCAAAAATCAATCCAGTATATTAAAGACCTAAATATAAGACCCCAAACTATAAAACCCCTTAAAAGAAGGGGAGGAAATCTTCATGATATTGCATGTGGCAATGATTTCTTGGATATGATGCCAAAAGCACAGGCTACAAAGGCAAAAATAGACAAATGCAACTACATCAAACTTAAAAACTTTCATTCATCTGAAAGGCAGAGCAGAGGGAGCATGATCACTGGTATTGTAACAGTGTTGTATGGTGACAGGTGGTAGCTACACTTGGGATGAGCATAGTTTAGTGTATAGAGTTGTTGAATCACAATGTTGTACGCCTGAAACTAATGTAACATGTGTCAACTCTAATAACAAGAAGGAAAAAACCCTTTTGTTCATCAGAGGACATAATCAACAGAATGAAAAGGCAGTCTATGGAATGGGAGAAAATATTTGCATGTCATATATGTGAAAAGAGATTAATACCCAGAATATATAAAAAATTCCTACAATTCAAGGGGTGCCTGGCTAGCTCAGTTGGTAGAGCATGTGACTCTTGATTTTGGAGTTGTGAGTTCAAGCCCCACATCAGGAGCAGAGATTACTTAAAAATAAAATCTTAAAAAAAATGAAAAGAATTCCTACAATTCAATAATAAAATAATCAAATAAGCAGATTAAAAATGGGGCAAGACTTGAATAAACACTTCTCTAAAGATGATATACCAATGGCCAATAAGAAATATGAGTATGAAAAGATACTCATCATCACTCATCATCAGAGAAATGCAAATCAAAACCGCAGTGAGATAGTGCCTTATACCCACTGAGATGGCTGCTATCAAAAAAGCAGAAAATAAAGGGCGCTTGGCTGGCACAGCGGTTAAGCGTCTGCCTTCGGCTCAGGGCGTGATCCCGGCGTTATGGGATCGAGCCCCACATCAGGCTTTTCCTCTATGAGCCTGCTTCTTCCTCTCCCACTCCCCCTGCTTGTGTTCCCTCTCTCGCTGGCTGTCTCTATCTCTGTCGAATAAATAATAAAATCTTAAAAAAAAAAAAAGCAGAAAATAAGTTTGGCAAGGTTGTGGAAAAATTGGAACCCTTGTGCACTGTTGGTGGGATGGTAAAATGGTGCAGCCACTATGGAAAAAATATGACCTTCCTCAAAAAATTGAAGTTGATAAATTTTTTACTACAATTAAAATTTTTTAAAGAAATTAATAATTTTTTTTTAATTAGAAAAAGGGACAGTCATGTTTTGGAGGCAGCTCAGCTACTTACTTGCCCTGAACATTTAGGACAATTACTTCTGTCCTCTGTGCTTCAATACATTAGTCTGCAAAACTGGGATTGTAATTATACCTACTTCACAGGGTTGTTTTAATGAATAAAGGAAGCAACACGTGTAAGAGCACTTTGAAGAGTACTTAGCAAGCAGTAAATATATACTTAGTGTTGGCTATCATTACCTCCAGGTGATGGGATTATGTGTAAGATTTTTGTGTCCTGTATTTTCTATAGGAAATAATCATTTTTGTAATAATAAAAAGAGTGGAAGTTTTAAAAGATTTGGGCTTCATCAAATTGGCACTGGGAAGCACAAATCTCCACTGAATGTTGCCATATTCTTTACAGCAGTGAAAACGAACAGTGGGCATCTATGACTTCGGTTTACCCAGAACTCTGGGGAGTCTACACGTAAGGTAACGTGATCATTGGGCATATAAAGTAGTATTTAGGGTATTATATCAAAGGTTGCACTTAACTATTTCCTTTTCTTTATACAAATTACCTTGGTTTACAGACACATCTAACAGTTTTCATGGAGAAACTTAACTAAGACTGAAAAGAGGTCTGTTAGTGGGAATTAATGAAAATTTTGGATTATAGAAAAAAATTAAATGGCAGTTTTATTTATAGCCCTTATAATAACTTAGAAAATATTTTCTTGTGGGCTCTGTATGGGGATCTGCTGTGATAAACAGAGAAATGCTTTGTATTTAACATTTCAATAGCTAATATATTTTAGAGTGCTTCTAAGGAATTTAAAGCGTTTGATAATCTTTCACCTTAGATCTTTTAAATAGGGACCCAATCTTGTTCATACATTTAATTTACATTGTTAATATGCACCATTTAAAATAAAATAAAGGCAAATTTTAGCCTAATTTATTCCTTCTTGGAAAAACACAAATCCTATATTAATATAGCTTCACTCTTGCTAGGAGCTCAGTATTACAACGCTATCAACTTGCTACCTAATGTGAAAATCTGTGCTTGTTCTTGGGAAGACAGATGCGTGTTTGTTAAGATATTAGATAGTATGATTGTATAATGAGACTAGAAGTACGGGACTCTTGGAGACTGTGTGTATTCTGAGAACTATGATGTATTCATTGGAGAGATTTTGGAAAATCCATCCGGGATGATTGGGGTAGGATACTTGATCACTTTAGGATTAAAAGTGCTAATGGTCATTCATGCAGGGGCAGGATTTCAATCATCCTTTTTCCCCCCATTAAATGCTAATAAAATGAATTTGCCAAGGAATGAGTAATACATTTATACTAAAATATTCAAGGCCATCAATCTTTACAAGAACACAGTAAGAATGTACTTGTTAAATAAATAAAAATGAACACAAACTTGTATTAAATTCCCTAATTTCAACCAAATGTGTATTTTGGGTTTTCTTTGGCACATCTCCTATATGGATCACATCTTTTTTTTTTTTTTTGAAAGATTTTCTTTATTTTAGAGATAGAGAAAGAGAGAGAGCACGCACATGCACAGGGAAGGGGCAGAGGGAAGGAGAGAATCCTGAAGCAGACTCCCCAAGGAGCACAGAGCCAGTCGTGGGGCTTCAACCCAGGACCCTGAGATCATGACCTGAGCCAAAACCAGGAGTCAGTCGCCCAACCAACTGAGCCACCTAGGTGCCCCCTTCTTTTTTTTCTTTCAAAGATTTTATTTATTTGAGAGAGAGAGTGTGTGAGCAGGGTGGGGGGGCACGAGGGAGGAGAGGGAGAGGGTGAGGGAGAGAGAGAATCTTAAGTAGACTTCACACTGAGTCTGGATCCCAACCCCGGGCTTAATCTCAAGACCCTAAGACCATGACCTGAGCTGAAATCAAGAGTTGGACACTTAACTGACTGAGCCACCCGACCGCCCCTATAGCTCACATCTTTAAAAGCAAAACACAACAGAAAAACCTGGGACAACCTTTGTTTTTCTATAGCTAATTTTTATGGTTTCATTATAGCTAATGACTTTTCAACACAGGAATTCTCTTGAAGGAAATATCCCAAGCTCTGGATGAGATGGGTGTGAGGAAAACTACACTATTAATTGTTTTCAGAGGATCCAACATTTCAAATTCCACTCTCTGGTCCTAGATATCCAGTAGGGAAGTAGAGCACACGAAGAAGAGAAATAGAGACATGCTCTCTTTTCCTCTGCTCATCTATCCTTCTCTCCCTATTCCCAAATTCACACACACATACACACCCCCACACACACACACATCTGCTGCTCTTAGAAAAAGGGAACACCTCGCTCAGTTTTATTAATCTGAAATTTATCATTGATGATTACAGCTTGGTTCTTTTGTGTCTTTAAAAGCCTTCCTTAAGGTGCACCTGCATGACTCAGATGGTTAAGCATCTGCCTTCAGCTCAGGTCATGATCTCCATGCCCTGGGGTTAAGCCCCACATCTGTCAGGCTCCCAGCTCAGCAGGGAGTCTGCTTCTCCTTCTGCCTCTCCCCCTGCTTGTGCTCTCTCTGTCTCTCTCTCTCTTTTAAATGAATAAATAAAATCTTTAAAAAAATAAATTAAGAAAATAAAGCCTTCCCTAAAATGCAAATTTCCAGGAAGAGTGGAGGAGTTATAAAAAAAAAAAAACAAAAAACAAAATCCTGGGGTTAAGGGGTTGGGCTCATCACATCTTAAACTGTTAAGCACCCACACCAGGGTTATCACTGAAGGTGCTTGGGGAGGTAGGGCAGTACATGAGAGAAGGCAGAACTGTTAGGGAGCAAAGTAGATACAGGTGAAGAAGGTGGAAGAGTATAGAACCAGACCTGCCCCACCTCACTCTACACCTCTAAATCGTCCCAGAGGGTCACAGGTCGTTGACTCCATATCCATTATTTTATCTTGCATTTGAAGTCCTCTGCAAGTTACAGTGTATTTTTACTCTGCAACTGATTTGATCTTCTTAACCTGTGCAGTGGGGGAGGGAATGCGTTTTATTAACCTTTTTTTTTTTTCTTATAGCTACATGGATCTCAAATATAAGGATACCCAACATACCCATTTCAATGGAGAAAAATAGGTTCCAGAGAGGTGAATTGATATTTCCCAAATCTAAAAGCTAATTAGAATCCAGATTTCCTGATGCCTAAACTCTACGTTCCATTTACTATTCCTCATAGACTCTTTAGACATCTGCTCAGTTCACATACAAGTAATAGGAATACATCCACGGAGAGAATATTTTTAGCAAGTATATCTATACATAAGTATAAATAGCTTTTCTGTACATCACTGCTATTTTGAAACATTGATCTAAAAAGGCTTAGTGACTATATTTTGTGCTAATGCCCCACTTGTCTGTCAAACTTTAGCCAACCTCTATCTTCTGGAACCCAGCCTCTATTTGGAAGTAAGTGGAAAAAACCTTGGAGCAGTAGGAAAATAATTACCATAAAGACCATCCACTAATGCTAGAAGATTCAGGAAACACTTTCAGGCTCTACCCTCGAATGTATTGATTTATTTTTTGTGCTCTAAATAGGGACAATGCTTTAACTAGTTTAGCAATGAAGTTTCTTTTTTTTTTTTAAGAAGATTTTATTATTTTCTAAGTAATCTCTACACCCAATTTGGGGCTCGAACTCACACCCCCAAGATCAAGAGTCACATGCTCTACTGACTGAGCCAGGAAGGTGCCCTAGCAACAAAATTCCTTAATCCAGAGCGAGCGAAATGATTTAAAGGAATGAATAACAGTCACTGTTCATTCAACAAATCTTTTTTACGTGCCTACTATGCTCTGTTATACTGAATGCCAGACAAACAGAGATGGAAGTGCAGAGAAGCAGACACATGATAATGTGATAGGTGCCACACTAAGGGGAGGCATAAATCCCTGTCAAATCGCAGAACAGGCCACACACTACTCTGGTCAGGAGGGTGACACGGAGTTTCCTGGAGTGCTAGTTTCACTAGTGACATCTAACGAGTTTTGGAGATTGGGTAGGTGAGAAAGAACCCGGTCCCTTCAGGGGACAGACGTGACTAGACAAAGAGGTAGGACCTGGGTCTTGGGGGCTTGGTATGTTAAGGGGTTTATTTATTTATTTTAGAGAGCGAGAGCAAGAAAGAATCTCAAGCAGACCCTGCTCTGGGCGCGGAGCCCGACGCGCATCTCGATCTCGCGACCCTGAGATCACGACCTGAGCCAAAACCAAGAATCAGATGCTTAACTGACTGGGCCACACAGGCACCCCTGCTAAGGGGTTTAAATGGTATTTCATAGACAATGGAGACCAGTGAAGGTTCTAAGCTGGAAAGCGAGGCTGAAATAAGTCTTGAATTCTGAAAGTTGCATCTAAGTATGATTGTAATGTAGCCAGGAATGAGGACCAGACACTGAGATAACAGGCAGGAAGCAGCTGTAATAATTCAGTCAAGAAATGGTAAATGCCAGGGCACCTGGCTGGCTCAGTCAGGGGAGCGTGAGACTCTTGATCTCGGGGTTGTGAGTTCAAGCCCCACATTGGGTGTAGTGATTGCTTAAAAATAAAATCTTAAAAAAAAAAAAAAGCAGTAAGTGCCTAAACTATGGCAGTAAAGCTAGACATGGAGGGGAAGGAATTGAGACAGTAAAAGAGCAGCCATGGAGAGATGAAGCGATCAGGTGGAGGAGGTGGGAAGAAAGGCAGAGAGGACTCCAGAGTGAGTCCCAGATTTTTTATTTGGCCAGTGGATAAATGAGTGCTACTATATAATGAAGAGCACCGAGTGAGAAACAGGCTTAAGGCAAAGATAATAGTTTAAATTTTTCATATGTAGAGTCATAGGTGACTGGGACATTCTGAAAATATCCATTAGGGAACTGGATCTACCAGACTGGAGTTCAGGGCACAGGTTCAGACTGGGACAATCATAGCAGGAAGCTGGCAGCTTTGGCTAATAGCGAGAGGCAGGGTAGACAGAAGACTTGGAGAGCACAAAAGTCTGGAGACATTTAGGAAAAAACTGCCATACATGCTTCAACAGCTCCTGAAGTATTTCCTGTCCAACAGCTTAGGACAGCATGACATAATTTCTTAATTCCTTTCCTCACAAGATTGGCTTCCTAAAATACCATTCTCCAAAGAACAGGCATAGTAATATTTTAAATTGTAGATCATGCTATATCAATCCCTGCTTCTCTGACTCAAATCCCAACTATTTAGCACAGACCAATAAAGTTCTACCTGTGATCTGGCACCTAGCTCCCTATCTCTCTGACCGATCTCCTACTAAATGACCCCTAGGGTTAACACTGTGATCCAGCCACTCTGCTCCTCCCTCAGGGCCTTCGTACCTGCTGTTGCCTAGGTCTGGAATGCTATTTTTCTAAGTCTTGTGGACTGGTTCTCTCTCTTCATTCATGCCTCTTTGTTGAAGTTTATTTCCTTGAGACTTTTCTTGACCAATGTAATATATGTCCCCTCCTCTACCATTCCCCAAGCTCAATTCCATTACCCTGTTATGGACTGTATGCTACCAGCCATTATGTGAATAGATCTTTATTTATTTACTATCTACTTCATTGAAAATGGTGATGTGTAAAGGCAAATATTCACATTTATTATTTTTTTCTAAGTAAGCTCTATACCCATCGCGGGACTTGAATTCATGAACCCGAGATCAAGAGTCACATGTTCTGCCGACTAAGCCAGCCAGGCGCCCCACATTTATTATTTCTTAAGGGAAGCAGGAAAAGTGGGGTGGAATCCTATAGCTGAAAGTCTTGAATTCCCCTTGAGGGTTTTTATTTAGTTTGCTAGATTCTGCAGAGCCACAGATGTTTGAAGTAGGTCAGTGACCTGTCAAATGTTTTAAAATATTTGTTTGGTTAAGATGTTATAAAATGTAATCACTCCACAATACTCTGACCTAGACTCACTGAGACACTATCCACTTTAACTGGTTTAGCTACATGGAAGATTGCTAAAGAAATGGAGCGAATGACAAGAATATAAGAAGTCAAAGACATACCTGAAATTAATTTGATACCTTTAACTGGTTTTGTAATACAATTAGACAGTTGGTACCATCTCCCTTATCCAAACTCTTCTTCATTTCGGTGTGGGAGGCATACCTGATCGGAGGTCGTGTGATTGTAAAGGTAGGATCAAACTGTAGCAGTTGTGTCCATTCTTCAAGTCAAATCACTGGTGGACCCAATGGTGGTGTAGCCAGACTTTGGCTAATGGGAATGCTTGAAAGATGGATTATATCAAGCTTATCCAGTAAGGTTGGGAGTGGGAGGGTCTTTGGATCATTGAATTTAATTCTACTAAACCTAATAGAGTATGAGAGTCAGATTTTGGAACACCTAGATGAACAGGACACATTTCTTTAAGGAGGATGAAATCTAATCATTTAGCTCTGGGTATGTAATACAATTAAGTGAACTGCATAATTGTGTACAAAGACCAACAGAGATTGTGCTAAAATGACTCCTATTGTCCTTATACCTGCCAGCTTATGGAATGTTTGCATGGGTTTTTGTTTTTCTTTTTCCCTACTCTTCTTTTTTTCCCCCCCAGGGATAAATAACTTTTTAAACACAATGTATGTATAAATATAAAGTTTATTTAGCATAGTGTTTAGAAAAATAAGTTCACATCATTTCAGAAAACAAATAAAACACTTAATTGTCCAGGCATAAACCCCTATTACAGTACAACATACATACTTTAGATCTCTTTGGTTGGGTAATTGAGCACAGAAATGTTCTGGGACATGCTCTGTGTGCCATCACCTAACAGTGCAGTACAGACTCTGTTACCCCACCCCATGATACACATTCTGTATAGATTTCCTCTTTGTGTAAGGCACAGTAAAACCATATTAAGTATATAACCGGTCTCCTCTAAACATACAGTACATGCAACAAAAGAACAAAAATTGAGAACCCTGAAAGCCAAAAGAGTCACATGCTACATAATTTTGATTAATAAAATGTACAGCGGTAATATTAAATTAACATGAAATGTATCAACTAGATACAAGATAACTCTTAGGCTCTATCATCTAAGTTCTAGGAAGACTTTGAAACATCTTTTGTAAAATGTAATTCTTTTCCCCACAAATTTCCTGAATTATTTATATTTTTATGATGAGATGATCTGTCAAAAACATTGTAAAAGAATGAAGAACTCTGGCTATGTACCAATGCACACTTGCCTAACATGTAGCAGGGCAGGCAGCAACACATGCCCAATAATCCAAATTTTGACATGCAAAATGCAAGGGCATATACAGGAAGACTTAAGGTCAGTGTGCAATTTAACTACACATTTTTACCTATGGCTATAACGTCTACTTGCCTTTCATAACACAAGAAAGGCATAGAAACATGTGTATGATTCAGTCTTTTCATTACTATAAATATACGTGAGCTAGGAAACACTACAACACAGGTGTTCTTGCTTGATTGAGGAACAAATGCACCTTCTCTTTAAATGATAAAACTGTTCTTCACTAGTAACTAAGAGCTAAATGCCAAATTCTGGCATAGAGTGCATAGAGAACCTCACACCAAAAATCCCACAGCCAGCAGCAGGGGTTGGGGTTTGCAGGGAGAGTTTTTACCCCTATTCTGATTCCTCTTTGGGGATCATTTGAGGGTCATTTGCAGCATCTTCAAGCATTGGTTTATGTAAGAGGAATTCTGCCACATGAACTCCAAGGGTTCTGAGTCTGGCCCTTGGTATTGCAAAAAACATTTGCAATTCTGTGCAAGGAGATCATGGGATTTATCTTATTTCATTCACATATGTATGGGCTATAAACCAACTGGCCCTTATTTTACTGAAAGAATAGAAAAGAACAATAAGTTCTTTATAATGTGCATTGATTCTTACCTGGTATATTGTGTAGCTACCTGGAGTAATTGTAGGGCTATAATTACATCATGTTGGGAGTATGAATGGGTTTCCTAGAATATCGTAAGTTTTGTGCTATCTTTTCTTTTTCTTAAGGGAAAAAAACAGGAAGAACTGTGAATAAAAGAGAGGCTTACTACATTTCTGGAAGACAAATGAAACTTTTCCAGTTATATATATGATATATATAACTTTTTAAACCTTCTTATCTCCTTTATTAGATTGGTATTTTAAAATAATGAACAAAAACTCTTGATATCTGCAGCCATCAAGTGAAAAAACATTTTCATGTAAACTACACTACAGAACCATGTAATTAATCTCAGAAACATGATCAGCACACACCTACAGAAAAAAACCCAAGCTGAGTTAGTAGTGATGGAGTGGAAGAGAACTCTAAAACACCTGACTTTGTGTAAAAAAAAAAAAAAAAAAAAAAAAAAAAAAAGACAAAAAACTGTAGTTTCAGCAGTTTAAGAACATTCACTAATTCCATAAAAAAGATGGGATTTAAGTTCTTTAACAAAACAATGGGAAGAAGTCTTGATACGGCTCTTCATCTGTGTCTTCCAGTTGCATCTGGAATAACAAGAAAAGGTAAGTCCTCTATGGCCCTTATTCAACAGGCTCAGCTGATGGGCCTGTTAGGATCAGGAGTACACTCTTTGCTCTGCTCTTGAAGAGAGGAAGACTGGTAACAGCTTTATGTTCGATGACTTTAAGTCATCTCTGAAGAGATCATTTCCTCCCATTTCTTGCTTTGCAGACACCAGAGACTTTACTCACTACATAAATGTATTTGCATCATTCCATTTTGTGTTCAGTCCTGATAAAAACTATAACCACAGCTCACAACATTATCAAGCAAGATTCTCAAAGAAACCCCAAAAGATTTACTTTTAAACAAGACATGTTAATATAGTGCAAATAACAGTTGTATGTCATAATGGAACAACTGATCCAAAACACTTAGAACTAAGTTTCATCAGGGCAGAGTTTTGCTCAAGAAAATATACATGTTCTTTCTTAGTTTAAATTAATTGTTTTCATAGTCTACAGAATTCATTTTACATGGGAATCTATGATGGTTATTTTCATTGTAATGAAAAGCATCAACAATAATTAGTTGTGCATCCATTTACATCATAAACACACATAATTATATAAGTGAAACTTAAGTTCTTCAGATTTAAAGCAATTTTGTGGTGAAAATAACCCTGTTAGATAGAAAAGAGCCCTCAGTGCTTTTGCTGACACTTCTGTACCTTAGTAAGAATAATTAAAAGGCCACAAGGTAAAAAGGCACATAGAATTCTATAGAAAACATACTTTAATGAATCAGAGAGTTGCTAAATAAAGAACAAGGATGTGAAAAAAAGTACCAAAATTCCAATATTGGGAGTTAGATTGCCTGTTTCAGTGTTATTAATATTGACCATAATAGACTCCTGATAAAAATCATTACTTTTAAAATCCTACAAAAAGTAAAACTTTGTTGGAAATAACTATGTTCACTTCCTGTTCAAGCAATAAAAATAAATTAAACAGTAAGAAAACATTTTTCTTTTCAGTTCATAGTGTCTGAAGTATAAGAGAAACATATACAGCATAAATAAAATTCACTGTAATTCCTCAAATCCTGGCTTATCAGACTAATATATTTACACTCATACTGAAGTTTGTTTCAGAGTTTTTAGTGGAGTTGCAAACTTTCTCAGCCCCACTGGACTATTAGCAAGCACATTTGGAAATGTGTAGAGACAAACCAAGACTTTCACAAAAACGCTGAAAAACAGAAATGCATATATTCAAAAATAAACCCTTAGAATAATGCGGAGTACCATTTATGTTGCTTAACCTCATCAATGCCCATGGAATAAAAGTAAACAAAAATAACTGTATTGTTTCTAATGCCAATGTCAGGTGTATACAGTTTAAAGAACTATAGAGTTCCATTTGACCTTAGAATTATATTAAGTCAACCAAATGATACACTTTGACTTGATATATTTCATCTTGTTCCTTTGTCTCCATCTATTTAAAAGAGAACACATGTGAACAAAAAGGCTACAGCAATGCAGTTCTACTCCTGTATATTTAACTGTGATCTTCATGCACACCAATCCAGTCTCTTGAATACATTTACCCACAAAACTAGTGTTTCCCTTTAAATGGGAAAATGCTTTATGTCCTCAGGGCTTCGTGAAAAGATCTGCCTGCCGATGCCAGAAAAAGAGAGAGAGAGAGAGGGAACTCAAGTTTATAAGTCTTGCATATCTTCATCCAATTGGACAGTTTGGAGCTTGGCAAGCTCTTTTTTGTCTGTTTCCAGGTCTTCACAGACAGTGTCGACCATGCCCTCTAGGACATACTTGGATTTTGAGTCCAGCATCATTAAGTTGCTTGTGGCTTTGCTCTCAGAATTTGTTAAGAAATTCTCTTTTATGTTAGCTACTGACTGCAGAACCAAACGATGTTCTCTGACAAAATCCTGGTGTACTGCTGGGGAAGGGTGACCCACCTGGTCTTCAGCTGTAGGAACAATTTCCCCAAGGGCAGCCTGAGTCATGGGGACTGACAAGAGATCTTGACCAGTAATAAGGGAACAGTTCTGAAGAGTTGCATAGTTAGTGTTGCTGACAGATGTCACAGTAGATTTGCTTGCCACAGGTGCAGACATTGGCTGGCTATCAGCAATGTCAGGGTTTAACTCGGTGGGATTTAGTAAGGTAGGGGGAGTCAGGGAAAAATTGTGAGTTGGGGATACATTAACTAATGAGGAGGCCAGTGGATGGAGACCACTCCCCGAGATATTTTCAGAAGACAGGTTTGCATTTATTTGTGCATTCTGATTGACAGGCATCAACTGAGAAAATACCAGGCTCCTCTCCAAGCCCTCCTGTTTAACAGATCCTATAGTCTGGCCTGAATTAGGAACAGTGTATACCACTGCACTGGGAGCAAGGGAGCTCAAAAAAACCTTTCCTTGCTGGACTGTGGTGGACTCACTTGTAAATGTGCTCCCATCTGAAGTGCTTGAATTTACTGAAATATTACCTAAAAAAAAATAAAGTACAGATTATCATTGATAGAATTGATAAGTAAAGGAAAAAAAAGATTTTTTTTACACACACCATTTTTCTCAGGTTCAGTAGAATTATCTTGACCACTTAAAACTAGATTCCCAGGCTCTACTCCTGAGAATCTGACTCAGTAGGTCCTAGAACAGGTGTATTTTAAACTCCCGAGTAAGCCTGATGACACAGTGGGAAGGAGAACTACTGGTTTAGAAACCAACTACGAGAAAACTTTTTTTTTCCCAGGTTCTAGTTTCAGTCAAGTTTCTGGTTCATTATTACCAACTCAATTTATCAGTTGATAGTTGTAGCTAGTTCTGCCAGTTAGAACTAAAAAACACAAACGCAAAATAAAATGCCTTTGTTCGACAAGCTCAGTAACTGACATAAATGGAAATGTAGAAAATCCCCATAAAATGAGTTGCCCTGGGGCTTGAAGTTAACAATATAAACCTGTACAGACAAGTTTCAAACTTTCACCAAACTAACCATAAAGTAATGTCAAGTCAACAAAATATTCAATAGTTTTTTCTTTTGTTGTGCCAGTTCTGAATTTTCAGGGTTGCAGTGATAGGAAGAACTAATGATAATAATAAAATGTACTTCTAAAATTATAGATTAACGTAAATAATTAGAGCTAATGCTTCTCTAAAAGGTTCATATTTTGAGGCTCTCACTTTAATGGTCTACAGAGACCAGAAGTAGAAAAAAACATAAGTGGAAAGCTGAGAAGACGTTCAAAATCAGGTAACCCAGACAATGGAGATGAATTAGACTCTCCCCCTCACTCCTACTACCAAGTAAAACCCTCTTCTTTCTGAGTCTTTACATGGGCACAGTAAAATGATGGCAATTATCTTGCCACTGAAAGAAAGGTGGACCTGAGGGAATTTTGTGACAGAATTATTCAGATGGGTTGTTTATTCTGATCTTGCATTAGATGTTCAGTAAACTGCTATTTTGAGAAAACAGCTCAGTATTAAAGGTAATTCACCTAAAACATTTCCCTTCTTGATCTAGAATAATTGTGATTATATTACCACCTATATTGATAAACATATGTCACAGGGCTGTTTAAACATCTTCCAAACACTTTTTAAGCACCTTAAATGCAAAGGAATGTCTTTAAATTAAAAAAAAAAAAATGAAAACGCTGTATTTAAGATTTAAAAAAATATTTAACCACTAATAAGTATTCTTCATGGAAATATTAGTGTTAATAAAAACATTTCTATGTATATTTGGGCTCTTCCCTAACATAAATGTTTGTTCCGGGCCAAACAAACGAAAAGGCTTTTATTTGACTTCAACTTAAGCATGCTTTAAAACTCTTGTTGGCTGTTAAACTGTAGCAAAATCATCTGAAATGTTTATTTTGTTACGTGTTATGCGTTTGTGAAACTATTTGCTTGTGTATATGCGAATAAAATGATTAGGTTTTTTTTGAGAGAACCATAAATAATATGACAGGACATTTTCCCCAACAGCTATTGGATATACATAAAATAATATTTTTGAATGTGTAGAAAATTATAACACATATGAATGAAGGAAAAAAAGCAGATATGATCTAAAACTTGATATTTAAGTGTAACTGCACTTAAATTATAAACTGGACCATAATTTCAAAATCAGTTAAAAAAAATCCAGATGAAAAAAGACATAGGTGAAAAGGCTTTATAATGATTGTAAGGAAAAAACCCCTTATTTTCTCAGATTATAAAGTGAGTTAAAGATGTAGATATTCTGTTTCCATAAAAATACCAACTACTGAATGATAGCCTACCTTGTCTACACATTTTAAAGCAAGACTCAGTATCCGTTTTTGAGAAAGCTTGAATCCCCAAATGCTTTATTGAGAACTGCAGTCCATAATTACTACAAAGGAACGTTGCTTCCTGGACCCATATGGTTAAACTTATGCCTTTAATGCACCCAGACAGTCTAAAGTTGACAGCTCTGTCATTTGATCTTAGTTATTTTAACTGAAATGCTATTCTTATTCATATATAATGTCCCATTTTAAAAATTAGCTATTAGTTTGTAATAATTTTCTATGGTAGCATATTTCTAGATTACATGTGAAAACTATTTCTGCTGTTCTTCTCCCCCACTGTACATACCATACTTTTTACTCAAATTTGTTGTCTTTAAAATGTTATCTACTATTTGGAAATTTCCTAAAGAGAGAAAAGGGCTTAGATCTACATTAAATTATTATAAAATGAAGCACTTTGACTTTCCTTGTGGTTTCCTTATTTTTGCCTTAGGCTGGATAGTGACTTAACTTAATCCTTTCCAGAACCTGGAACAATGAAGAAATACATGGTGTGCTGTAGGAGTTTTGTGTTTTACTGCCCTTTTACCTGAGAACTGATTTTACAGAATGAAATGTACTGAACAACATCTTTTCCATTAATGCCTCCTATAAACTGAAGGAGATCATAGTTGTGGAAACATAAAAAGTTGTGCACAAATGGATATTTTTTGATAAAGCCATTTTACAGGAAGCTGATCTTTAAGGCAAACAATTACTTATTTTGGTCTCATAGAAATCTGGACACTCAGATTTGCTTACAGGAAGGCAAACACGCATTAACATCCCCTACTCCTAAATTGAAGATGGCATAGCCCCTTCCATTCTAATAGCCCCGGCCATTCTAACCATTCCTGTTTCTATATACAGAGCCATCAGGCTGGCTTAAAGTCCGTAAAGAAGAGGCCTATCAGCCTCAGGCTTCCCAAATTTCAGATCAGTGTTTTCTTTAGCATACTGCCTTTAGTAAAGCCGCAAATGTATATAATAAGGCTTACAGTTGCCTTCCCAAACAAACCCATACATTTAGGGGGCTGGGTATACATGCAGAGCAACAGACAACCTGTCACATATTCCTCTGGTTTTCCTTTAGGTCTCCTAGTTTTAATTATAGGAGGAATATGAATCAAACACAATTGATCCAGTCTTTTTAGCTTGCTCTTCTAAAACACTTCTTGGTCAAACAGAAAATGCTTAGGTAAAGTGTACACATTTGTACCAATTGCTTTGACTAATTTTGTGTTCTCAGCAATATTATTAATTTTTAATCTTAAAATGTCAAGCAATGGGTTATTTTGTAAGCACCAATTGACTTATCATATTTCTATAATTGTAGAACTGGCAAGATTTGCTATGAACTGTATTTTTCCATTCAGTTTTAAGAAAATAAAAGCCCATCTCCATGATGCCAGGGAACCAAACAAGCTGGGTGTTACACGGGTGTTGTGAAGAAGGAGAGACAAATCAAGGCTACTCTGCAGCTGTGGCAGCCAATGAGGTACCTGAACAGTACCATCAATCTAGAGCTCTCACCAAATGCGTCATTTACAGCAGCTGGCTAAAACATTCACTGGTGCATTATGGTACCGAATGAGACTTTTACCTTGTGAAGCTGCTACAGAAACAGAAGGCAGCTGCAGTGGAGAGAATCCAATGCTCCCATTAATGAACTGGCTGTTTGTTCCGGAATTGGGGATCTGGACAATGCCATACTGGTTAATTTGCACTGGTGTAGTAAAAGTCACCACAGAGCCTCCATCCTGGGAAGCCATTGTTTGAATGCCTTCTCTTTTGACCTCAGTGCTGGGTATCAGCCCTGGGAATGACACAGGGGCACTGGAGCTGTAGGAAGTGGTGGCTGCCGAGTTAGCTGAAGAACTCTGGAGGACTTTGAATTCCTTCACATCCTGGGAGGCAGACCCCAGTATGTCACTCATGGATATACCATTGCTCACAATGTTTGATGCCATTTTTGGTGGGTTCAATGACACTGTCTGTGTATTTCCCACATTTAATCCATTAAGGATGACTCCATTGGGTCCCTGAATGAAAGAATTACCATTAAGAAAGACAGGTGAAGTACTTGCAGGCACCAAGCTTCCATTCAACAAAACTCCAGAAGAGCTTAATGAGATCTTAGCATTTCCAATTTGTTGCATATATACGGGCTCCATGTGACTGGAAAGGCTGAGGTTGGTGACACTATCCGATGAACCGGAGAGTGGATGAGGAGACAAGTCCTCATGGCCCTTGCTGGATTCATCTTCAGTGCTGGGATTGCCATCTGACTCACTGCAGAGAGGGGGAGAACCAAGACATTCAGAAGGTCAGAGGGATGACATTTTACATAGTGCCATTTGTTTAGAAATCCAGCCTCTAACCCCCTTAAAGTCAGTATTTAAGGAAAGCAGAGCAGGAAGTCTTTAGTCCTATTTAAGCTAGGAGACCTTTCAGCAGATTTTGACCATCCAGAGAATGTGGGAAGATAAACTCTCCTATCCCAATCATTTTACCAATAATAAATTCAGGTAAAGTCCAGAGATCTGGAAGATGTAAATTCAGCTAATAGGATTTACTATGAGAATTGTATATACATTTTTATAGCATGGAAGTTATTCCTTCCTGTTAAATACGCTGTTACCTATACCGCAGAAGAAACTCCCTAGATGAGGTAGTCAGTCTTTCCTGCTTAGGAACTCCTTCCCCTCCCCTCAAAACCAACTCAGATTAGTGTGATCTTGGAGGTGAATGAAACTGCCAAAGGAGCAGGAGGTGGGAAGTGTTCAGTTTTGTTTGCCAGTTAGTTAACAAGAGATCATTTTCTCACCTGCTCCCAAACTTCTACTCCACCAGACTGACAACTCTCTCATTCAACAAAGTGGCTGTCCTTGATGTAGGAAAGGCACTTTCAACCCAAGAACTGTTATGTGCAGTCGCCTTTGAATCCAAAAGAAGCCATAGGGGCCTATTTAACATACACCATCCAGTGCCCTGGTGAGGTGGGAGGGAAAGGGTGTGGGTCACTCAGCAGCCTTGTAACCATTAGACCCCTTCCTCAGCACCAGACGGGACTGTGTTCCTCAGCTCCCCGACTTTAGGGGGAACACCAAATCCGGGGAGTGGTGGGATTTCCCATTTGGTCTGAGGCTGGGCGAGGGAGAAAGGGGCAGTTGGCCTGCAGTTTAGAACCGTGGTGCGACTTGGCCCGGTAGAAGATCCACGTCCCTTGTAGTGCCCGGAGGTCGGTTCGCTTTCATGCGGAGGGGAGGGGATTACCCGGGCTTTGGGCTGCGGGGCCAGGAGCGCAGAAAGCGCTTTGATTTACGAGCTGAGGCTGAGCCGCCGTCGCCGTCTGCGAGGGTGACTCACCGAGGGTGCGGGTGGGAGGTAGATCCGGAGAGGGGCCTAAACCAGGCAACTGGGCCGGGGGTGGGGGGTGTGGAGTTGAGCGGGGGGGGTCACGCAAAGCCGGCAGAGTGTGGCTGGGGAGACGGGGAACGCACCCAGCCGGGGAGTGGAGGCTGCAGGGCAGCTGGCCTGAGCGCCACGCCCGCTCCCCACCCCTGCCTCTGGCCCTGAGGATTCCGACCGAACTCCGAGCGACGGGATCCGCTGCCACAAGCTGGCGCGGGGTGACCGACGGGCCTCCTCTGGGTCTCCCCTCAAGTCTGCGGAAGGATGCACTCGGGTCTCAGGGCGCGTTTTGTTTTGGTTACCGAGAGGCCCGGCTCCGACCCAGCGCCTCCCTCCCTGCCTTGGGCGAGGAGCGCCGGAGCCGTCGGGCTCCGGCAGGGGCGCTGGGCCAGGAGCGGCAAGGGCGGACCACGGCGGACTCTGGAATGCGCCGGGTGATCACCTTCGCTCCGCCCGGACGGCCTCCCTGGCTCCCAAATTCCTTCTCTGGGCAGAAGCTTCGAGCTGCTTGGGTTCGTTCTGTCCTATGCCCGCGTGGCTGGAGACACCATCTCTTAAGACGACCTTCTCCAAAGTTCGCTAACAATACACAAAATACACCCTCCAGGTGTATGACTCGAAAGGACGCACAAAAGAGGTGGAAAACCCGATTATTTTCTACCAGTTGGGGTCAAAAACTCTGCCAGTCAAAAAGTTCAAACCCGCCCAGGGTGGGCACTCTAGGAGGTGTGGTGCTGATAGCGCCCCCACCCCCAAGCGCGGTCCCAGGAGGGAGCCACGCAGTGTTGGGGGCCGAGGAAGCAAGCCCTCCAGCCCCACTACCCCGGCGGCGCTGAAATCCGATCCGAAGGAGTTCAGAATCAGGTTTCAAAACACAGCAGAGCCCAGCCGCACCAACACCCCACGTTGCCGCGGCCGCGAAGGGAACCACAGAGGGCAGGGTGAATGATTAACTCTGTCACATAAAACCTCGACGTCCCCAGCCCCCCTTCGGAAACGCTAGCCCCCACCCACACCCTCATCCCTCCAGGGCCGCCAAGGCAACCTCCAGCGCAGGCTGGGGGGGGGGGAGCAACCGAACAAGGGGGGGGTCAAGGAGCGCGTGCACGGGCCGGGCCAGTGTGACCCGCTGGAGGTGCAGACCCCGGCCCGCACTGGCAACCTCCGTGGGCCTCGGGCGGCAACCGGAGCTGCCTTTCCGGCGCCTACACACGCTCCTGCGCCCCGCCAGAACCCGAGAAAGAGTGGCAACTTCAAAGCCAGCGGGATGGGGGTGGGAAACTGGGCGGCAGTGACCAGCCGAGGTGGGGGCGGGGACTGAGACCTAGGTGGGCGACGAGAAACTTCTGGGGGGAGGAGGGGGAGGGTAAGGAGGGAGGTTCCCCCGCCTCTCGCCACTGCCGCCCCCCCATCCTCCGGTTGGGGAGAGGTGGGGGGCGGGGAGAGGTGGGCAGCCGGACCAGGCTGGTGGGGAAGGTAAGCGCCATGTTTGCGAGCACTTGGAGGAAAAGAAAGCTGGGAAGGGGGTGGGGGAGAGGAAGGGGGAGGAGGAGGAAAGTTGGCGCTCACCTTTTGGACTGGGTCTCTGAGGGGTTCCGATCGCGCTGCCGGCGGTTCTTAAACCAGTTGCTGACCTGGGTGAGGGAGAGGCCGGTGATCTTGGCCAGGTGCCGCTTCTCGGCGGGGCGAAGGGTAGCGATTCTGCTTGTAGAGCTCCTTGAGCGCGTTGCGCGACTTCTCCTTGAAACAATACACCGTCTCCTCGCCGTCCCAGATGGTGCGGGGCAGGGGGAATTTCCTGCGCAGCCGGTACTTGTCCACGGCGCCCAGTGGCCGGCCGCGGGCTCGCTCGGCCTCGGTGTAGCGCGCCTTGTACCAGAGCTGCTGCAGCAGCGGGTGGTTGGCCGACTCGAAGCTGTGGCTCTCGAGGATGCTGTAGAGCTCGGGGTAGATGCCCTGGTGGAAGGCCACCAGCGCCCGCGCCTTCAGCAGGCTCTCGTTGCCACGTAGCAGGTCGCTCTGGGGCAGGGACCACAGGAACCGGGCCAGGCGGTCCAGGTTGCCCCCCTGCTGCAGCGCCTCGCACACGCAGGCGACATGGTCGGGCGAGAAGGCCAGCGGGGTCTGCGCGGCGGCGGCGGCGACGGCGGCCGCGGCCGCGGCCGCGGCGTGGTGGTGCCTGCCCAGAAGTTCCGAGTGGAGTTGTACCTGATCCGCCGCCGCTGCCGCCACTGCCCCTTCCTCTCCGCTCACCCTTGCGGCGGCGGCCGTGGCGTCCCCCGGCTCCAGGGGGAAAGGGGCTGGAGCCGGGGGGCTCAGCCCCGCCGCCGCGCCCCCCGCCACTTCTCGGGGCGCCTCCTGCCCTTCCGAGGCGCTTTCCATCCCATTCTCCTGCTTGATGTCCGCCGCACTTGCAATCTGCCCGGTGGGGGAGGAAGAGGACATTTTTTGTTGTTTATTTTCCTCCCTCCCTCACTCCCTCGCACTCTTTTCCTCTTTCTTTCCCCCTCTCTTACTCCTCCTTCTTCGTCTCCCTCCCTCCTCCCCCCCTCCGGAAAGCCCACTCCCTCCCTCCCGGTTTCGGCTGGATCTGGCCGATCAGGTTTCCCCCCGGCCACGCAGTCACCATTAAGATAGCTGCTAGAGCAAAGTAGTGTAAAAGGATAGCTGCTTTCTGCCGTTCCCCCAACGTGACTCCTCGGGTTGCTGCATACTATATGGCACAGGCGGCCGGGCCGGGCCGGCCGCGTCACCTCATTGGCTATTTCGCATTCAGAGGGAGGAGGAGACACGGTTTCTATCCCTGTCGATCACCCGCCTCCCACTCCACCCCTTGCCTTTCCCTCTCCCCCTGACCCCCAGGCACCTATACCTGAAGGGAAACACCGACATTCTTTTTAGGCCACGCTCCTGGGCGGGAAATTACCTAATGTGGCCTGAAAACTGGACAACAGGCTCTTTCATAGAGAGTCCCTAGGATTCCAGCGGGAATATTAATTGTGTGGCCTTAAGGTCCGGATGCTAAACTCTTAACAAAGAGACCACCGTCAAGCATCCAGATGACAAAATTTCAAAGGAGACAATTCAGAACCTTCTCTATGTTCCTATTCCCTTTTACCTCCCTTTCCAAGATGTCTTTATCAAGGATTTTGCATTCAAAAGGGTCCAGAATAGAATGTCACTAGGGAATGTTGCGAGGGAAAACATTTATGGTAAATTAAAAAGGGAAACTACTTGAATATCTTAAAATAATAAACGTATAAAGAGCCCACTGAAAAGACAAAAACAAGAAACCTTCAAAAGGCATTTAACCTCCACTCAATTGGAGATCTGGCAACACAACAAAGTTGAACAGGGTGCAACTAAGCATATAGACTATTCAATCAATGTGTTTATCTCAGTGAATAGGGTGGAAGAGATCTAAGCTTTAGATTATAAGTATGAAAATTTAAGTGTTCTGTATGGACATTTTTTATGTAAGTGTATGAATAGTTCCTTGGTGATGATATTCTGGGTAGAAACACCATTTCTAAGTGCAGGTGTCTTCCAGGAGATCAATGCAGGATCAGCAGCCCTTTCAACAGCGTGCACAGATGGAAGACTGCCCTCTGGTTTGGGGAGAAATGCCTGGGGGTGGAGTCCAATGCTGTTTGCAGTCCTGTCTCTTTCCTGGTTTGCATGACATCTTAACTCAAAATAAGGATGAACCCATTTCAGCTTCTCTGATTTCTGTGAGTCAGTTAGGTCTGCCTGCTGATATTCTTTATAAAATGCAACATTTTAATGACATCGTCCTAACATCATCCTTCAAGGTGGCTTTGTGTTGTTTCTGCTTCCCAGTTACCCGTAACTACCTATTTCAGCATATTATAAAACAGCTGTTTAAGTTACCTGCTGTCATGATCAACTTGGTGAGGTTTTCTTTTTGGTGGACAGGCTCCTTTCTTGCTGGCCAACCAAGATGTCATTTGATTTTGGACTTGCTTTTGTGCTGTCCTAATGAAGCCAGCACTGAAATCTCTGGCAGATTTAAAAATTCATAGTCATAGAAAAGACCACAGATCTACACCCCATTGGAAATATGCAGTTAGGCATCCAGCTTTAGGACAATATATCTGAGATTCATAACTTCCTTTAATTTAAAAAAATACTCTTTATTTTAGAATAATTTTATCTTACCGAAAAGTCACAAAAAGAGTACAGAGAGTTCCCACCTACTCTTTACCTAGTTTTCCATAATGTTGACATTTTACATTACAATGATACGTTTGTCCAAAAAAATTAACATTGCTGCAATATTATTAACTAAAACTGTAGACTTTATTTGGATTCACCAGTTTTTTCATTGATGTCTGTCTTATATTTCACAATCCAATCCAGAATATGACATTGCATTTTATTCACTGAATTTTAAAAGCATATTTATCAGAGCAAAGTAGACAGGAGGTAGTATGGTTTAGTGGAAAAAATGTGGACTTGGGGATCAGCTAGCTAGATGTAGTTTTAATCCTATCTCTGCCATTTATTAGCTACTTGTCTATAAAAGTGGACGGGATTGTTGTGAGGATTAAATGAGATAAAATGTGCCAAAAAGCACCTGGCATATAATTAATCTTTGTTAAGTGTTTGTTATCTTCCTCCTGATAGTGCAAAGTAGGAAACTTTTCAGTTGCATATATCTAATGAAAACTCATTTGGCTATATTATAGGGAGATCCAAGTTCAGGTCATAGGACTCTTTTTCAGGCTTATTATCAATTAAATATAGTGTGTTTATTTGGAAAACCATGTGTTGGGTTTCTGCATGTCTTCTGGGCATGTCTTTTGCCTCCAGAGCACCAAGTTCCACAGATCATATGGAAGCAGCAGTGCCTTTTGATGCGTTTGCAGCCTATAGCTACAGTGGTGCTGTAGAGCTCCAGGAGGGGATTCCTGTAGAACCAGAAGTGAAATGCAGCACCCAGCTCCGGATTCCTTTAGCAGGCTGAGCCTGAGGCTCATTCTGGCTGCAATGCAAAGTGGGACTGGAAGCCCTCCACTTAAACAGGGTCAGCTCCTTTGCAACGGAACACCAGACTTGAGGGTCTATGGAGTTAATCTCAGAGCACTGGTTTACAAATGATTTGTAAAATTGTTGAATACTCTCTTCCTATGTCTGCCATACTGTAAACCCTTGCATCCGCTGTGCTGATACGCAGTCTAAAGTGGTGTTGTGATTTGGGAAAACAGAGTTGAGCCTGGGATTGTGTGACGGTGAAAAACAACCTGCTTGTTTCTGGGTCTTTTCCTTCCTGCCTGAAGATAGCGATGAGTGTATATGGAAATCTTTGGCCATTTTAGTGTATTGAAGAAAATCTGGCTCGGCACAGATTTTTACTGTTTGCTTGAATATTTTTAATGGTGTTGCCTCCAAGAGTAGAGGTGGCCTTTTTCAAGGCAGAGTTTGGCGGCCTTGATAGGGGGATAGAAAGAGGGAAGGCCTATACAACTGTATGTCGGTGGGTTCTTTCTATTTCAGAGCTCATGTACTGGTACTATGAAGAAGTTAGGTTGTAAAGTAATCTCCCAGGCAGAGGGGGTGTTCTGTTGTTATTTAGTGACCAATGGTTGATGATGTATAGTCAACATATCTGAAGGATCGTTCATTTGCCAATATTTATTGAGTCCTGATTAAGTACAAGGTTATTACATTGGGTACCGAATGATAGCAAGATGAATATTTTAGGACCTCATACCCTGAGGAGCTTAAAATCTGGTGGGAGAGATAAAACACACCCATCAGGAAATACAATAGAGGGGATGAGTGTACTGAGGATAAAGAGACTAATTTTGGGAGGATGAGGGCAATGGGGGTTGCATTTTTAGCTGGGTCTTTAAGGACAAGAATTTTGAGAGGACAAGGATAGAGTTCATTAGAGGAAGAGGGAATACAATGAGTAAAGCTTAGAGCCATGAAAGTATGTAGTATATTTCTGAATATGTTGAGTAATTCAGTGTGTTTGGGTTGTGGGGTTTATGTAGTTGTGTGGTGGGAAATTAGCTTAAAAGGCATCTTGGGGACAGATTGTGAAGGTCTTTGAAAGGAATGCTCAGTTTGCTGTGGTGTGGAGCGCACAGTGGTCTGTGTCCCCAGCAGTCTGTGTGTAATATCTTGCCATAGTCGATTGGTCCAGGGATGGACACTTTCCCCAAACCAAAACATTCAGAATACTTTTCTGGGTTTTTTTTTCAAATTTTAATGAAGAAAAAAGTTATGACTGGTAGGGGCAGCCTTGGATATAATGCTTGGGAGTTCTCAGTAACCAAGCTATCTGTCTGTGGAGAATTCGAATGAGCAGTAGGTAGAAGGGAAGGTGACCCAGTGAGTCTCATGGGTGATCGTGGAGGGAGAAGATCCTGGCAGAGACTGAGTGCCAGGTTCAAGTCATCTCCCAGGTGTAGCAGCATTCTTGCCTTTTTGTGTTTCCTGCCTTTTTGTGTTTCCCTAGGATCCAGAAACCCCACTTGAACTGGACTCGGCAAAAAGATGAATATATTGGAATCTGATACTGAACAAGGTGAAAAGCAGGAATGCAACTGGTTGGACTTAAAAGACCTGTTGTCACATATCACTTGCCCCTGCTCTCTCATCAAATTGGTTTTAGTCTGTCTTTCTTTCTTTCTTTCTTTCTTTCTTTCTTTCTTTCTTTCTTTCTTTCTATCTTTTTTCTTAGATTTTATTTATTTATTTTACAGGGAGAGAGAGAGAGCACAAGCAGGCAAGCAGCAGAGGGAAAGGGAGAAGCAGGCTCCCCACAGAGCAGGGAGCCCGATGCAGGGCTTGATTCCAGGACCCTGGGATCATGACCTGAGCCGAAGGCAGACATTTAACCGACTGACCCACCCAGGAGTCCCTAGTTTTAGTCTTCTTTTTTTTTTTTTAAGATTTTATTTTATTTATTTGACAGAGAGAGAGAGACAGCCAGCGAGAGAGGGAACACAAGCAGGGGGAGTGGGAGAGGAAGAAGCAGTCCTCCCTCTTAGTGGGTAGCCCGATGCTGAGCTCTATCCCAGGTCCCTGGGATCACGCCCTGAGCCGAAGGCAGATGCCCAACGACTGAGCCACCCAGGCGCCCCCCTAGTTTCAGTCTTTCAAAGGGTTTTCCCGGAAAGTTGGAACCAGGGCTCCCAATAGTTCTCAACTCACATTTTCTAGCTTCATTTAAAGGGTTCTACTACTTTTCCTTTACTGCCAATTTGAAGAATTCTAGGGCAGATCTCTGATTTGGGTCCAGTAAGGGTCATATATCAACCCCTAGGCCAGAGGGCCAGGATTGTGATTGGCAAGCCCATTAGAACCACAGAAGCCTGTGGGAATGGGGGAGGAGTTGTTTTCCACAAGGAGTGGGAGGGATGCTATCTTTAATCAAGGGACAAAACAATAAATGCCCCTAAAGATGAGGAAAGCCCTGTCTGGGTCCATAGCCTGGAGGCTAGGAAAGGAGGTCTACATTAGAGAAACATTGCCCCAGGGAGATGGAATCCACGGACATGGGAATGCTAGAAGAGGAGCAGATTTGGAAAGAGAAATCATAGGCTAGTTGGTTCACTGCTGGGGTGCTGCCGTCTTAAGAAATGTAGGAAACCTGATAGCTTGGTGGTTTTTAGAAAGGCTGAGGTTCTGTTTGAATCAGAAGTTAGGTGCTGTGAGGGCTTTCCTCTTCAAAGCTTTCTGATCATTCTGTCTTAGTGAACCCCACAAGTAATCATGATGTACATTTCAGAGTTTCTATTATGTATGAGGCATGGTAGTAAGGCCTTTATATATGTACATGTCATGTAATTTAATAGTTGCAGCAACTCCGTGAAGTGTCTTACATGGAGGAAAGTAACTGAGGTAAGAGAGGATAAGAAATTTGGCTCAAAAACATGTCTGTCCAATTTAGAGAAGTCCAGGTTCTTCCCATTACATTGCCTCTTTTAGATACTACTACCGACAGTAATATTTAGTGTACTGTTAATAACAGCTAACAGTTATTGAGCTCTTACTCTATGCTAAGCACTTTAAATGAAAAAACTCATTTAATCTTTGATTTATAGTTGGGAAAACTGAGGCCTGAGGTCCTGCAACTAGAAAGTGATGAAGGCAGCACTTGACTCCAGCTCCTTGGAGCTGGGGGCCAAATCTATAAGCACTACTTTCTACTGTCTCTAGCTCCAGGAATGATGCTCCTCCAATAAGAGTTCCAGGTTAGCTGTTGCTACCATCCTTCTCTGATCGTAGTTTACAACCTGGGAAAAGGATAAAGCTGGTAGCGATGTTTCCTCCCACAGTCTTCAGTGCTTTCTTTGCCTTGGTATCAAGGTTTGGGCTAAAGGTAAAACAATTCACAAAGTGGTTGGGGTCTCCTATTCAAGGACATGATTAAAAGTGTCCTGGTGGTAATAAACAATAATGCCAACTTAATGGATGACTTCTCAATGTAGTATTGGCTAAAAAAAACACATTTTTTTTTTTTTTTTTTTTTTTAGAGAGAAGGGAAGAGGGGCAAAGGAAGAGGGAAAGAATCTTAAGCAGGCTCCATGCCCAACGTGAAGCCTGACATGGGGATGGCTCTCACAACCCCGAGATCATGACCTGAGCTGAAATCAAGAGTCAGAGGCTTACCTGACTAAGCCATCCAGGCGCCTCTTGGCAGAAAATTTTATTTGCTCCCTTACCACATTCACTCTTTAACCAGAAGTTTCCTGTTCTATTAAAATATAAAGATCTAAAAGTTGTCTTTATTTTTAGGAAGCTTCACTCTGAGTCATGTTACTGGTTTGGATGTGGTCTTTTTCAATAAGACAATGGCATAATAAGCCTCCAGGTCAGCACAGCATTTGTATTGTCTATTATAGTAAACTTACATTTGTTTGGCTCCTTTCAGTGAACAATATTATGATCAAGCAGACGACATGATTTGTTTATTAGGTGAATCCCTGATGTCTACATACTAATATAAGCCCTGTGCTGTTGTAGCTTGCTTTGGGCTGCTGGTTCTCAGATGTGGTATCCAGCTGTTTGTCAGGTTCCCTCTCTGTAACCCATGGGAACCCCAACTGTATTACCACACCATGGGGTTCCTACTGAGTTCACTGTTTAAAAAAGTGGAAGTTGGAATGTTCCTTTTTATGTTTTATTGAAAAGAGCAAAAATGGTATGAAAAGGTAAAATTACTGTGTGTGTATATAGCTGATATTCATTGTATGGGTTAATCTGAAAAACTTTGCATTCCTACTTCTGATGGAATTCGGGTAAGATTATAAGATAACGCTTGGCTTAAAAAATTTTTCACAGTAAACTGGTATTTGATGCGCATGTATTCATCCTTCACTCTACTTATTCAATAAATATCAACAAATCCTTATTATGGCTTTGCACATGTGTCCCTTAGGGAGGGAGGAGTTTAT
>NC_048231.1:3593580-3597432 GCF_002007445.2 Ailuropoda melanoleuca
GGGACGCGCGGGGTGGGAGGAGGGAGCTGGGAGATGCTTGGCCTTGGCTCCGGGGTGAAAAGGGCGTCGTTAGTCTCGACACTGAGGAGGAGTAGGGGAAAAGGAAGCGTTATTTCTGTGAACGGACTCGAGCTGCTGGCTTCTGAGCCGCGAGGGCCTGCTTTGGACTGCTGGTAGCCGATGTAGTACCAGCAGGTTCCCCCTTCATAGCCCATGTGTTTCCACACTGTGTTGACAACGGGTCCAGACATGTCGCTGGTAAAAGCGTGGGGGGTTGGAGTGTTTAATTTCACGCGAAATGTCTTTAGTGTCAAGGGCCAGATTGCTATGAAAACAAAATTACTGTGAATATATACTTCTATTTATTATGTAGGTTAATTTGAAAACCCCGTCTGTAAACCAATTTGTCTTGATGGAGTTTGGTTAGATTCTCATCACTGAAAGCGAGAAAGCCTAGATTCTCGGCAGTTAATTTTGGAGCTATAATGATGGCTGGCCTTTAAGGAGTGCACGTTATGTGCCAGGCACTGTTCTAAGCCTTTACAATGAATTGTCTCACTTCATTACAACAGCCCCATGAGGTAAGTACTAGTATTATTCCCATTTCACAGAGAAGGAGGCCGAGACTGCTCAAGGTCCCTTATGTGGACACTACTAGAATTGGAACACACCACATCTGACTCCAGAACGCTCATTTTTGGGAAGGGGACAGGAAAGAGGGAGGTTGAGTTTGTTATTTTGAAGAATATGTGTAGGAATTGGTCAACATATTTCCTGCCACATTTAAAAAAAAAAGATTTTGTTTATTTATCTATTTGAGAGAGAGAGGGAGCACGAGGGGGAGGAGCAGAGGCACAGGGAGAAGCCGACTCCCTGTTGAGCAAGGAGCCCGATGTGGGGCTCCATTCCCAGACTCCTGAATCCTGACCTGAGCCTAAGGCAAAGGCTTAACCCCACTAAGCCACCCAGGCACCCATTATCACCACATTTTTATGGTCTCATGTAGTTCAGTAAAGGTGGTCTTACAAAGCACTTTGGGATTAAAGGTGGTATATTATGGTGAGTGTATATTCGTGTAGTTTCTCTGAGGTTTCTTAGAAATAAAAAACGGTGGATAATCTATAGTGTAATAGACTAGGTCTTTGGGTAAGCAAAACTTGCATGATCAATTGTAGTCATTATAAGAAGGTTTATTAACTTGCTTAATTGGTACTTTTTCTTATTTTTATTTTCCTTATTTTTATTTTCCTTTGCTTTATCCAGCAATGGAAATGCAGTAGAACTGTGATTGAATGGTTTAAGATTAGAAATAAGGTAAAAGTAATCAAGTGGAATGCATGGAAAAGGGAAGTGAGGTGAACAGTGTATAGAGACTCTTAGGTTTTCGGAGAGGTTTTGTTCAGTTTCTCTTCATTTTCTTGTATCAGATTTATTGGTGCTCAAGGAAAGTGAATTGGCTTTTTTGGAAGGATGCTAAATGTAATTTTCTGTCAGACATTTTTGCCTGGTAGAAATTAACTAATCAGAGAAGATTGTGATTTCAGTAAAATAAATGGCATTTTTATTAGACAATTATGAAATAATTTATTTTTAATTGGAGATTGCTTTTATTGTTTCCTTAGTCCTTTTTGTTTTCTCAAAAGAGTTAAGAATTGTCTAAGTATTGGGGGCCTGGCTGGCTCACTTGGTAGAGCGTGTGACTCTTGATCTTAGGGTTGTGAGTTTGAGCCCCGGGTTGGGGTGTAGAGATTACTTCACGAATAAAATCTTAAAAAAAATTGTCAAAGTTATTCTTGTATTTCATTTATTTTAGTTTATTTGCTAACTTGTTAGATATAGACCACATTTTATAGTTATTTTTTGACTTGAAAAATGAACAAAAATGAATAAAAGAATATAGAGTATTGGCTAAGGAAATAAATTTATGATTTTGAATTCTTTGCACAGTCCCTATAGGGCTTTGGCTTTGAGCAAATTACTAACTTCTTGTGCTCATTTTTCTTATTTGTACAATAGAGGTAGCAGCACTACCTGTATTACAGTATTTGAGGATTAAATAATATATGTAAAATATTGGGAGGTGTTTGTACAGTTTCTGCCTCTACTGTCAAATAGAGTATTTGTTTAATATATATTGATTATCATACTATCATTACTTGTGGATAGTATGTGTGCTAAGCAGAAATGAAATTAAAACAGGAGTCATTTGGGCTACCATGAAGGACTTGCACAATAATGATTATCTTTAAATGAATTCAAGAGACTATAAGATGTTAAAATGATAGTTTTAATTATAATGACCCTACTGTGAAAGAGTGAGTAGGAGTGGTGATTCATAAAAGATAAGAAATACAGAATTATGGAAAGATTAATTAGGAGGGTATACTGTTTATAGGAGAAAATACAGGAGGAAAAAGGAGAAAAGAGATGAAAACATTATGAAAATACTTTCCTCTCTTACCTGCTAGTAATTGAGGAAACGTATTCCATTTTCTATTAGTTCAATCCAGCAAACACCCAGATGAATTGATTACGTGTACATGGAAGAGGTTGGATTCCATGTTTGTTTGTTTTTCAATTCAAGGATGAGCTTTGTTTCAATTACAGAAAAGGGTGATTTTTTTCTTTTTCAGGACCACCTGTTTTAAGAAACAGGCCTTTCATAGAAATCTTTCATAGAATTCCAGAGGCATATTGAATTAGAATCAGTTATATCTAATTCTCATTTAACCAGGTCTTTAATAATTTAATTTTAATCCCAGCCATTCTTGGCAAAACTTGTCTTTGGAAACTTTGATTTTACTAAAACTACTTTTTTCATTTTAAACATGCATAAGACACAAAGTAGTAGAATAAACAAACATGTCCTGATATATAAAAGTATTTGGGGCGCCTGGGTGGCACAGCGGTTGCGCGTCTGCCTTCGGCTCAGGGCGTGATCCCGGCGTTATGGGATCGAGCCCCACATCAGGCTCCTCCGCTGTGAGCCTGCTTCTTCCTCTCCCTCTCCCCCTGCTTGTGTTCCCTCTCTCGCTGGCTGTTTCTATCTCTGTCAAATAAATAAATAAAATCTTTAAAAAAAAATCTAAAAAAAAAAAAAGTATTTAACCGTATTTACTTAAGATCTTCCTTGCTGTGTCTCTTCCCTTTCTCTGTACTTGTTTCTCACCTACTGAGTTACTACTGTGAGTTTTGCTGATTGCATCTCTGTGGTATTGTTTAATATTTTCTTCTGTATTTTCTCTAAATTATTAGTTATATTAAGGAGCTCTATCAGGTTAATTTATTTATTGTTGGAAAGAATGATTCATAAGTGTCATTAATTTATTTGTTCTGATATTCTGGACTTATACAGTACCTTTATGCAAATTAGGAAACAGTGTCTCCTTTGGGCAGGCAAAATAGGAAAAGGCACTCATTCTAGGTAAAAGAATTTGCAAAGGGGGGCGCCTGGGTGGCACAGCGGTTAAGCGTCTGCCTTCGGCTCAGGGTGTGATCCCGGTGTTATGGGATCGAGCCCCACATCAGGCTCTTCCGCTATGAGCCTGCTTCCTCCTCTCCCACTCCCCCTGCTTGTGTTCCCTCTCACGCTGGCTGTCTCTATCTCTGTCGAATAAATAAGTAAAATCTTAAAAAAAAAAAGAATTTGAAAAGGGACTTTCTAGGTATATTATTGTTAATTTCTAATATTCTGTTGTGGTAAGAGAAGATACTCTATTAAACTTCAGTTTTTGAAGTTTTCTTTTTCTTTTTTTTTTTTTTTAAGATTATTTATTTATTTATTTATTTGACAGAGATAGAGACAGCCAGTGAGAGGGAACACAAGCAGGGGGAGTGGGAGAGGAAGAAGCA
>NC_048231.1:3597471-3713755 GCF_002007445.2 Ailuropoda melanoleuca
AGAGGAAGAAGCAGGCTCCCAGCGGAGGAGCCCGATGTGGGGCTCGATCCCAGAACAATGGGATCACGCCCTGAGCCGAAGGCAGACGCCTAACAACTGTGCCACCCAGGCGCCCCTCAATGTAAATTTCAAAAGAATGTTCTGGGGGCACCTCGGTGGCTCAGTCGTTAAGCGTCTGCCTTCGGCTCAGGTCCCGATCCCAGCGTTCTAGGATCAAGCCCTGCAATGGGCTTCCTGCTCAGCGGGAAGCCTGCTTCTCCCTCTCCCACTCCCCCTGCTTGTGTTCCCTCTCTTGCTGCCTCTCTCTCTGTCAAATAAATAAATAAAATCTTTAAAAAAAAAAAAAGACAATCCCTTTTTTTAAAAAAAAGAATGTTCTGTGGCTGCTGGGTATAGTGTATTACAGATGTCAGTAGGTCAACTTGGTTGGTAGTGTTACTGAGATCTTCTGTATTTTACAAATTTAATTTGTCTACTTATTTTTATCAACTACTTTAACTAGATTGTGGATCTGTCAGTTTCTCCTTTTAGTTCTGTTTCATGTATTTTGAAGTTCTCTTATTAGGTACATGAATATTTAGGATTGCTGTGTCTTCCTGATGACTGTCTCCTTTTGTCATCGTGAAATGTCTCTTTTTGTCTCCTGTAGTACTCCTTATCCTGAAGTTTTTGTCTGAATTAAATAGTCATGTCAGCTTTCTTATGCTTACTGTTTGATGAAGTATCTTTTTCCATCCTTTTACCTTCAACCAATTTATATTTGTAGGTAGTTAACATCTTGCTTTTTTACCTGGCCCCAAAATTTCTGCATTTTAATTGGTGTATTTGTCCCTTTATATTTAATGTAATTATTGAACTCATTGGGTTTAAGTCTACTTGTTTTCCATTTGGTCCTTTTGGTTTTTGTTCTTGTTCCTGTCTTGCCTTACTTTGACTAATTGGATATTTTAAAGTATTGGCCTATTAGCAATAGCTCTTTGTTGTTATTTTAATATTTTTAATATTTTTTGAGTGGTTTCTAAGGTGTAACAATGTGTATCTTCATCAAAGTCAATTTAGACTCAACATCTGACAGTCCCCATTTTTCACTTTGCATTTAATAACTTCACAAATGTGAACAATGTAATTCTGTTTACTCACCCATCTCATCTTTTATGCTGATGATGTATCTTTTACATCAGTATGATTCAGTATTGTTATTTTTGCTTTAAATAGTCAGTTGTCTTTAAGGAAAAGTAGAAAATTAAAAAAGTCTTTTTTTTTTTTTTTTAAAGATTTTATTTGTTTATTTGACAGAGATAGAGACAGCCAGCAAGAGAGGGAACACAAGCAGGGGGAGTGGGAGAGGAAGAAGCAGGCTCATAGCGGAGGAGCCTGATGTGGGGCTCGATCCCATAACGCTGGGATCACGCCCTGAGCCGAAGACAAACGCTTAACCGCTGTGCCACCCAGGCGCCCCTAAAAAAGTCTTTTTAAAAGCATCTTCTTTGAGATATAATTCACATACCATAAAATTCATCCATTTTAAGTTGTAGAGTTTGTGGCTTTAAGCATATTCTCAGAGATGTGCTTCCATTACCATAATCAACTTTAGAACATTTTTGCCACTTCATAAAGAAACCCCTCATCACTTAGCCATCACCCTCCAAACACTCCCTGTCCCCCAGGGCCCTGCCCTGCCTCCTCCCCCCAGCCCAAGGCCACCACTAATCTTACTTTCTTTCTGTGTATAGATTGCCTATTTTGGGCATTTCACATAAATAGGATCATTCAATATATGGTCCTCTGTGATTGGCTTTTTAAAAAAAATTATTTTTTTAAAAAAGATTATTTACACAGTCAGGGGGAGTGGCAAGCAGAGGGAAAGGGAGAAGCAGACTCCCTGTAGAGCAGGGGGAACCCGATGTGGGACTCCATCCCTGGACCTCAGATTCATGACCTGAGCTTTGGAAGGCAGTCCCTTAACCAACTGAGCCACCCAGGTGCCCTCTGTGATTGGCTTTTACTTAGAATAGTATTTTATGGTTCATCCATGTTGTAGCATGTATCAGGACTTCATTTCTTTTTGTTACTAATATTCCATTGTATGGGTGTATCACATTTTATTCATTCATTAGTTGATGGACATTTGGGTTGTTTTCACTTTTTGGCTATTATGAATAATGCTTTTACGATCATTCATGTACAAATTTTTGTATGGACAAATGATTTTATTTCTCTCGGTTATGTACTTAAGAGTATAATTTTTGGATCATATGATAACCACGTTTTAGTATTTGAGGAACTGTAAGACTATTTTCCGAAGTGCCTGCAGCATTTTACATTCCCACTAGCAGTGTACGAAGGTTCAGTTTCTCTACATCTTTTGTCAGCACCTGTTATTTAACTTCTTTGGATTATAGCCATCCTAGTGGGTGTAAAGTGGTGAAATGAAGTCTTTTATATTCAGCTACTTATTTACTATCTTTGGTGTCCTCCTCCTTCCCTTTGGATCTGATTTTACAGTTGTCTTTTTTTTTTTTTTGCCTGAAGAATTTTCCTTAGCATTTCTTGTAGGTCTGTTGTTGAACAATTCTCCTGGATTTTGTTTGTCTGAAAGTGTTTTTATTTCTCTCTACTATGTGAAGGATATTTTTGCTGAATATGAAATTAGAGTTTGGCATTTCACCACTTGAAAGGTACTGTTTTCTGATCTCCGTTGTTTGTGATGGGAAGTTAGTTGTTACTCATGTCTTTGGTTCTTTTTACATAAAAACCTTTTTGGGCTGCTTTTAAGACTTTTCTCTATAATTTTTGTTTCTGGCAGTTTGAGTATGTTCTAGATGTGTTTTTTTGTTTGTTTTTGTTTCTTTGTGTGTATTCATCCTAGCCGAGTTTTGCTGAGCTTAGATCTGTAAGTCAGTGTTTTTCATCCTATTGGAAAATTTCAGTGATTATGAACTATTTATACTTTCTTCTTATTTTGGAACTGCAATTACATGTATATTGGACTCTTTGATATTCTGTAGGTCCTGGTGGTATGATTTATTTTTCTTCAGTCTTTTTTCTCTCTGTTCTTTGGTTACTTTTTATTGATCTGTCTTCAAGTTCACTGACTCCCATATGCCATTTCTAATCTTCTGTTAAGCTCATTCAGTATATTTTTGTTATTGTACTTTTTGCTTTAGGGTTTTCATTTTATTCTTTTTTATAATTTTCATTTCTTTTATTGGATTTCCTATTCGTGCATTCATTAAAACCGTATTTTCTTTTAATTCTTTGAATGTGTTTTCCTTTAATTCTTTGAACATATTTTGTGTTAATTCTTTTAAAATATCTATAATAGCTTATTTTAAAGTTTCTGTTTGTTAGGTACAACATCTTGGCTATTGCAGATTTGGTTTCTATGGACTGTTCTTTTTGACTATGGGTCACGTTTTTCTTTTTCTTTTTTTGAATGTTTAGTACTTTTTTCAAATGTAAACTGGATCACGTAGCTGCTACATTTTAGAGATCTTGGATTTTATCTTTCTGTGTGTTTGTGTCTGTGCCTGTGTTTTAATTTTGTAGGTAGTTCATTTACTGGCTGATCACCTTGAACTTTGTAAGCTTGGTTTTAATCTTTTCTAGGATAGATCTGCAGAGATCCCAGTGTGTTTCCTTACTTTAGTGCAACTCAATGTCCAAACTTTTAATTCCTTGCAAAATTTGTTGGGTCCTGATTTTAAGCTTTGTTAGGGGAGTCTGGAATAAGTCTTATTCTAGGATGTGATCCTACTCTTAGTTGGTGCCTTTTTGGTATTTCAGCTGGATATTTAAAGTGTTAGGGTATAATGTGGTATCTCTACTCTGGGTGGGAACTTCACAGTATATCTACCACTCTTTTTTTTTTTTTTAATAAATATTTTATTTATTTATCTGAGAGAGGGAGAGAGAGAGAGAATGAGCTGGGGGAGGGGCAAAGGGAGAGGGATAAGCAGACTCCGTGTCGAGCAGGGAGCCTGATGCTGTGTTTGATACCAGGACCATGAGAGCATGACCTGAGCCAAGATGAAGAGTCAGATGCTTAACCCACCAAGCCACCCAGGGGCTCCTCATATATCCACCACTCTTAACTACTGTTTATTCCTCTCATCCACTGTTCTTTAAGCCTTGATTGGTTTTTCCTTGCACATGTGTAGCTTGATTTTTGGCCAAGGACTTACGGAGGGTTTCCTATACAGACTTCTGGACCTTCTGCTTTGCAGTTCTCAGCCATATCAACTGCACTGAACTGTGATTTCCGACTTCAGTTTACCACAACCACTGTGCCCTTCTCAAACTAAGATTAAGAAAAAAGTTTTTAATTTACCTTCACTTACTCCTTTTCGAATGCTCTTCTTGTTTTTACATAGATCTACATTTGACTTACATAATTTTCCTTCCCTCTGAAGAACTTGTTTTTTTATAAAAATATTTATTTATTTATTTGAGAGAGACAGAGAAAACGAGAGAGAGCACAAGCAGGAAGTTAGGGGGAGAAGCAGACTCCTGCTGAGCAGGGAGCCGGATGCGGGACTCAATCCCAGTACTGTGGGATCATGACCTGAGCCTAAGGCAGATGCTTAACCAACTGAGCCACGCAGGTGCCCCTCAAACTCTTTTAAAAAAATGAAAATACTAAAATATTATCAAAATCAGTTTGATACACTTAGAACAATTTTCTTTTTATATTTTAGTTTCCAGGATGCTAGCGTTAAAAAAAGCTTTAAATGTTCAATAATGATTTTTCTACCAATCCTGTATTTTGCCATATCATTTGATTGATAATAAATAAACAATGTCATAGTATTTGGCTTTTGAGGTATAAACATGCAAATTGGGAAGCCTAAATGTATTGTTTATATAATGAAATGATTTAGAGGGTAACTAATTTTATAGATTTTTTCTTAGCATATTTCATTTTTGATTTGTACAAAGACATATACTTGTATAAATAAGTGTATTTCCCACACAAAGACGAGAAAATGTAGTATTTTATGAACTTTGTTAGAATTGTTTTGAAGTATCAGTTTTTTTAAAATTCACTGTTAGACTGTATAAAAAAACAGAATTTTGAGATGAAGAAAAATGGTTGTATATCTCTTTCAGTTTTCTTTAGAACACAAATATGATAGTGGCTGTATCATTGAAAATTAATGAAGTCTCCATCAATATGGTGCAGTGCCTCTGCATCACTGATTTATATATATTTAATGAGTCTCCTATTCTGATTTCAGGTAACTGAAACAAACTGCATCTAGCACTAACTCTGATTTACTTACAAACAATTCATTCCATTAAAATATAAATGTCTTGAAATCTACCAATATTAAGTATAATTTCTTCATAAATAATTCTACAGTGTTTACTTTCAGGCTATAACTAAGTTGTTTCTAAAGAGAGAATCATTTTTTAGGACTGTTTTAGCTAATGTTACCAAAACATGTCATTTGATCTGATTTGTTGTTACTGATTTGTGGAGTTGGAGTAGAAAATATGGGGGAAAATTTTTTAAAAAGTTATAGGATTGTGGTGTGATATGGCAGATGTTATATATTTGAGATCTATTGGAGGATACATGAGGAACATTTTAAGGGTATATTTCTATATTCTTTGACATTAGGAATATAACTTCCAATGTTTTTATTTATTTTGTTTTATTTTAAAATGCTTTTATTTTAAAATGTGTATTGTGTTAGTCTGTTGAAAAGATAATATTAAAAAACATTTCTAAAAAAACAAAACATTTCTGACAACAGAAAAATAGTATATAATATTTTTACAGAGCATTTAAAAAATTTTTGGAATTCTGTTAAGTCACTTTATTATTTTTCTTTATTATGTTATGTTAGTCACCACACAGTACATCATTAGTTTTTGATGTAATGTCCCATGATTCATTGAGCATTTATTTTAATTTTTACATTCTGATTCTTGTTAGTGATTCTACTTAGAAATCAGTTTTATATAATGTGTGGTTTTTATGGCTCTGGAATTTGCTGAGCTACATATAACTTTATTTTTTTAGAAATGCTCATATTTGCCAGTCAAATGAATGCATAATTGATATCTTAACAATTTAATAAAATATTGTGTTAGCAGATGAAGATTATTTGTCCATATTTTGTCTGTGCCTAGTCAGATCATAGTAAAAGTAAGTTTCTTTAGAAAGTTGAGGTTAATAAGCAAAATTTTAAAGGCAAAACATTCTTACTTTTAAGGTAGTTTAAATATATTTCTAAGATCTAAACTGTAATATGTTACAATAGGTGTCTCTGCATTATTTGGATTATGAATATCTTGTTTCTCATGATTGCGTTTGGCATATTCATTAATATTTAATTCCTTATGGCGGTTAATTGCAAAAAGCAATCTATGTAATGTGTTGCAACAAAATGCAAAAACATACAATTTAAAGTAGAAATGGTGTCAATAATAATAAATTGCTACAGCTAGTGTAAGTTTACTGCTTGTAATTCCCCCTTGGGAAATATATTATTTGTGCTTCCTGTTTGCTTTATGTATTTTGGGTTTATATTATTTGGAATTAAAATAGAAACTAACATGTTACATGTAGAAGTTAGAATGTAACAAGCTAGAAATTACTGAAGTCCTATAGGCCAAGTGGATTGATTAATAAAATACCTCACAGAAGACAATTATTTACTTATGTAAATACTACCAAGGTGTTTTGTTTTATTCTCTGTCAAAAGGAAGAGTCAGACATAAACTTGTGCTTTTTGAGTATATTCTTTTTACTAGCACTGTTCCCAATTATTGTGTTCATTTATGGGTTTTTCGTTTCTAGATTTTGCTTATTGAGGGACATTTTGGTGCAGTGGTTAAAAGCATCAACTTTGAAATCAGAGAAACTTGAGTTAAATCCTTGTGCTAGCACTTGCTAGTGACCTGCAGCAAAGGCTTTTTTGACTGACCCCTTGATTCCTAAATCTTTAAAATGGTGCTAAAAATGATGCTACCTGTTTTATAGGCTCGTTGTGAAGATTAAGTAAAGGACAACTTGTACAAAGTTTTGCTTGGCATTATTATGCCTGGCATATGGCAGCTAACATTTATTGAGTACTTACTGTCATTAAAAGTGGTAATGTCAATCTTAACTGTTATGTTTCTTTCTGAAAAATTATAAAATAGTTGTAATAATAATCTTAAGTGTGCTGAGGGTACTGGTCAACCAAATGTAATCATAGCAGTTTCTGTGCATATGTATTTGTTTTTTGAAAATTAAACACAAATTGAATTGTGTTACATGAATTTCTGTGCAACTTAGTTCATTCATTTATCAATATATTTTGAATAACTTACGTTTGAGCATGTAAATTTCATGGTTGCAGAGTATTCCATCTTTTGAGAATGCATTGATCTATGTAGCCTGTCATATATTAATGGAAGCTTTGGTTGTTTCCATATATTCAATATTAGTTTTTCAGTGTACATCCTTATCTTTGTGTATATGCAAGTGTATTTGTAGGGTAAATTCCTAACAGCAAAATGTGTATTTAAAATTTTGTTAGACATTACTAATTTTTTCCTTTTTATTAGTTTTACTTATTTCAACTTTCCTGAGATGGGATTGACATTCATTAAACTGCACATATTTAAAGTGTATAATTGAATCAGTTTTGACATATCATGAAGTGATCACTACAATTAAGATAACAAATATTTCTGTCATCCCCCAGATTTGCTTATGCTTTTTTGTAATCTGTTCTTTCCTCTACTCCCATCCCTAAGCAGCAACTGATTTGCTTTTTCTTCTCATAGAGTAGTTTGTGTTTGCTATTATTTTACATAAAATCATATAGTCTGTTTTATTTTCTGTTTTTTGGCTTGGCTTCTTTGACTCCATTATCCTGAGATTCATTTCTTGTATTGTGTGTATCATGGTTTATTCCTCTTTATTACTGAATAGCATTCTTGTATAGATTTACTAGTTTGTTCATCCATTTACTAGTTAATGGACAGTTGGCTTGTTTCTGGTTAGTAGTATTAAAAAAAAGCTACTGTGAACTCTCATGTAAAAGTCTTTGTGTGAACACGTGCTTTTGTTTCTCTCAGGTAAATACCTAGGAGTGGCATGCGTAGTAGGTATAGGTTTAACTTTTGAAGTTTTATAGTTTTAGATTTTACATTTAGATCTATGATCCATTTGAAGTTGACTTTTGTGTATGGTGTGAGGTAAGAGTGTTTTTTTTTTCCCCCTATGAGGATATCTAGGATATCTAGCACTTTTTGTTGAAATGCCTCTCCTTGGGAGCCTGAGTAGCTCAGTCCGCGGGGATGGAGCCCTGCATGGGCACCCTGCTCAGCGGGAAGCCTGCTGCTTTCTCCCTCTCCCACTCCCCCTGCTTGTGTTCCCTCTCTTGCTGCTTCTCTCTCTGTCAAATAAATAAGTAAAATCTTAAAAAAAAAAAAAAGTGCTTCTCCTTTTTCATTGGATTGCCTTAGCATTTTTGTCAAGAATCAATTGATTAAATAATTATGGTTTTGTTTCCAAACCCTCTATTCTGGTTCCATTGATTTATATCTATCTTTGTTAGTACAACCAAACTGTTTTAATTACTTCAGCTTCATGGTAATTCTTCAAACTAGGAAGTGTAAGTTCTCCCACTTTGTTTTTTATTTTAAAAATTGCTTGGTTATTCTAACTAATGGGATATAACATGAAAGGTTAAGTTTTGTTGATTTCTATATAACACAGTATGGGAACATCTGTTTATAATGAGTAGTCTATGTCATTGAGAAAAGTTTCAGTTATATTCAGCCAGCACACAACCAGCATACACATTTGTTGAAGACATGTATTATAGAAAGACTAACATAAAAAAGTTTAAAATAGAACTTCTATATTTTGGAGTATGCTGCAGTTGTCTAGAAAATTTATTGTCAGATAATTTGTTATTAGTTTTGGAACATGCCTTTTTGTACATGAAATTCTGAACTTAAAAAGCAGATCAATTAAGAAGTGAATTTTCCCATTGCTAAAGAGGCTGAATGTTCAGAAGTGATCACCAAGGAATTTCTTGAAATACTACATTCTTATATTTTAACATTGTCTCATAGATTGCTCATCATTTAACAGTTATGCTAAAGGATGGAAAGTTCTTGATGCCAGTAGTAGGAACTTCTTCCAGTTGGAAATCAATTAAAGTAAAATTAAAGGAAGTACAATTTTTTAGTGTTACTGGGAAGGTAAAATTTGACTTACTAAGGTGACGTTCATGTTCTCTTTCAGGCTATACACCTGTGGCCTAAAGCTGTAGTCTTGTGGGGACTTTAATTATTAATACAAAAATGTGTTTTATAAAATACAGCTATGTCTACTTTAATGCCACAGAATTCCCTTTTAAAATGTGTAAATGCCCTTGCAAGTTTTTGGACAAAATCTGTTGTACTCTTTTGTATTTGGAGGTTAATGGTTTAAAAAGTATTAAACAGTTTCTCTTCAATTTAGTTTTGTCTTATTTAAAGCATTAGTATAACTGTGTCCAAGGAGTGCCTGGCTGGCTTAGTTGGAATTGCATGCCACTCTTGATCTTGGGGTTGTGAGTTGGAGCCTCATGTTGGGTGTAGAGATTACTAAAAATAAAAAATAAAAAAAAATAAAGGTTTAGTATAACGGCTTGACCTGGACCGGAACTTGATTTTAAGTTGTCATCAGCTGTGAATTTCCCAGTGATTGGCTCTCAAATTTCACTAAGATCAGACTATGCTACCTGTCAATTTTAAGAAATTATGTGCAGCTTTCTGCTAATGCAGAGATTGTTCTGACACCTAATGTAAAGCTTCAAGAACATAAAAATTTCATGTTTAAAACTAATGGTTTAGAAGGTAGTTTCTTTTGGGGTGCCTGGGTGGTGCAGTTGTTAAGTGTCTGCCTTCGGCTCAGGATGTGATCCTGGCGTTCTGGGATCGAGCCCCACATCAGGCTCCTCTGCTAGGAGCCTGCTTCTTCCTCTCCCACTCCCCCTGCTTGTGTTCCCTCTCTCGCTGGCTGTCTCTCTCTGTCAAATGAAGAAATAGATAAATCTTAAAAAAGAAAAAAAAAAAGAAGGTAGTTTCTTTTGTTTTACCTTGAAGAATTAATGTTTAAAAGTGAAAATTCACACTGATCAATCATTTAGCTCTTTCCTCATTTTTTGGTTATTATTCCAATTTATATCAATTTATAGACTGTATTCAAGTCAATATGAAAATTTTATCCAAATGCAGTTCAGAATTTTGCAGTGTTTTTGTGCATTTTCTTCTTTATTGACTCCACACATACACACACAAACATGCTGGACTGACAATTTCTTTCTTTTTTTTTTTTAAGATTTTATTTATTTTTTGTGACACAGAGACAGCCAGCGAGAGAGGGAACACAGCAGGGGAGAGGGAGAGGAAGAAACAGGCTCCCAGCCGAGGAGCCTGACGTGGGACTCGATCCCGAAACACCGAGATCACGCCCTGAGCCGAAGGCAGACGCTTAACGACTGCGCTACCCAGGCGCCCCAGGACTGACAATTTCTAGTGGTCAGTTGAGATATGACATTGAAGTGCATTGTTGGATGAGGGGGCACCTGGGTGGCTCAGTTGGTTAAGCCTCTGACTCTTGATTTCAGCTCAGGTCTTGATCTCAGGGTCATGAATTTGAGCCCCACATTGGGCTTTATGCTGGGCGTGGAGCCTACTTAAAAATAAACAGGAAATGCATTGTCTGGTAAGGTTATGCTGTATTCTATTTTGAAAAAAATTTTTTTTTAAAGATTTTATTTATTTATTTGACAGAGAGAGAGACAGCCAGCGAGAGAGGGAACACAAGCAGGGGGAGTGGGAGAGGAAGAAAGCAGGCTCCCAGCAGAGGAGCCTGATGTGGGGCTCGATCCCAGAACACCGGGATCACGCCCTGAGCCAAAGGCAGACGCTTAACGACTGAGCCACCGAGGCGCCCCTATTTTGACATTTTTTTTTAAAGATTTTATTTTTAAGTAATCTCTACATCCCAATGTGGAACTCAACCCACAACTCCAGCCAGGTGCCCCTGAAAACATTTTTAATAGAATGTTCTTAAGCATTTGACCCAAACAGCAGCCATGAGTTTGGGGTTCTAGGGCAAGATTTTATTTCCTAGACTATCGTTCATGTTATTCCTGAATTATGTCGGAAAATACAGGAGACAAACTGCAATTTGATTTCACTTCATACTTGTGTTTATACCCTTGTTATCTTAGAAATTTTGATTATGAGTCATAGAGCTTCTCTTTCTGTCCTTATTCCCAGAATAATATTGAGAAAAAAGGTTAGTAACAGAGAATATAAAATAGAAGCTGTTCATGCATTCCCTGGGTTTTAGATTTTTTTTTTTCCTCCCTCTTCCAGGCAGTCCTCTAAGTTTGGTGCTATTTCAAACTTTCTGTTCTTCTAGCACTTATTTCTGGTACAGTTGATGATACTAAGTTGAATATGAGGTAATCTTTGCCCAGTGGTCTCATAGCTATGTGTGGAAGGTAGACAAACAAAATGTTACAATACAGTGAAGTAATTGTTATGGTAAGTTGTTGGAGTCATCTGAGGAGCATAATTCAAATGGTGGGGTGTGGGGAGTATAGTGGCACCAACAAGTATACCAGAGGGTCCAAGTTAGAAATGTGGAAGTCATTCTCGGTTTGCGTTCATGGCTTATATCCAGGTGTCACCAAGTCTTGCCCATACTGTCCCTAAATAACTTTCAGATCACAGGTTTTATAATCATTCTATGACTTTAGAAGATTTTTTTTTTTGTTTACTTATATGAGCAATTTTGACTTATTTAGATATTGTGTTCTGTTAGGGGAGTATACTGTCATATGGATTTAAGTCTTCTAATTAGATTTTACTTAAACAATAGAAAATTGTAACCAGTTGGAATAGAGAGAAGATAAATGAAACTGAAATGTGAAAGATTAAAGTTGCATACAACTTTTGTGCAGTTAGATAATATATGTATTCCAATTAGGTATTACAGATTTATATCTTAATGAAATCATATGGTAGTATTAATTTGAAATTTGCACAAGTGGCATCATAGAGTACACTTTAACCTTGCTTTTTTCAATTAGTGGTAGATCTTGAGTATTAGCATATACTACTTTACCTCCTTTTTTTTTTTTTTTTAAAGATTTTATTTATTTATTTGACAGAGATAGAGACAGCCAGCGAGAGAGGGAACACAAGCAGGGGGAGTGGGAGAGGAAGAAGCAGGCTCATAGCGGAGGAGCCTGATATGGGACTCGATCCCATAACGCTGGGATCACGCCCTGAGCTGAAGGCAGACGCTTAACCGCTGTGCCACCCAGGCGCCCCTACTTTACCTCCTTTTTAGCACTTAATGTTTCTTTGTCTGGATGTTTCTCCTATTGATGAGTATTTAGAAATATGAAATTTCGGTAGCTTTCTAAATTTTTTTTTTTTTAAATAAAGTGCACCAGTTAATTCCCTACAACAGTATATAAAGGTGCTTCTTTCACCACACACTTTTGCAACACTGAGGATTTTGTAAAAGTTAAATTGGTCTTAATCTACTGCAGTCACACTTATACCTCTTGCATTTCATATTTGTATTGAGCAGCAGGTCTCCAGTATGATTGTAAGAATACAGAAATAAAGTATTTTTTCTTTAATGGTTATGGTTTAAGCAAATGCACAGGGTCAAGTTATAGTTTAAAATCGTTTTGACTTAATAATGAAAGTCTGAAAGAACATTTAGAAATACAGTTGTGTGAAATAGCTCTTGTTTGTAAGCACTTTATCCACCTCTCATTTTTGTAAAAGAGTCATATTACAATTAGTATGGGATCTATTCTTTGGGCAGCTGGAAAGCAGGACAAGGAAAAATCATTCTCCTCTTGTCCGGTAGAAAGTACATTGTGCCCTCTGGTACCTTGGGTTTTTTTTTCAGAGGATAATGGATTCCACACAGGTGAGTCAGTCTTTTGTGTTCTTACCAGGTGCATTGTTGGTTTTCATGATGGTAGTGTAGGTGTTCTCACTCAGCAACAGTTTTAGCAAATTTTCCAAAAGCGTACAAAGAAAAAAAAAAAAAAACCCAGAGATTCTCTCATTTTGAGTGCAAGGAATGAATTTCCTAAAGTTTTTGGCTATTGTACTTTTTCTTGCTAGATGTTTATGAACTGTGACTCCTTTGAAAAATATATGTAATATATGTAGTTTGTTCTTTCTTTTTCTTTTCTTTCTTTCTTTCTTCTTTCTTTTTTTCTGCATGGACCCTGTGTCATGATCTATTTACTTAATTTAGAACATGAAGCAAAGTATGTTTACTTAAAAATTCTTTTCTTGCCCATAAACTGGGTTAAGTTAGAATGGGAAGGATCCCCTGTTATAGAAGGTTATCTATGTCCCAGATTCTAGGAATAGGCAAGTTTAGATAGTTGTCCGAGGTTACCAATCATTTGATATTCCTTTGGCCCTCAAATAACAATACTAAAGTACATCTTGGATTAGCTAAGGCAAACATTTCAGAGTAATCTTAACGTAAGAACTCTTTGAACTATAATCTACCTGAGAGTCTTTATTTTTATTTTTATTTTTTTTAATTTTATTTTATTATATTGTGTTAATCACCATACCTGAGAGTCTTTAATAATTGAGGAAAAGAAAGTACTTGCTAGATCTGTGAGTCGATAAATTCTAATTCTGGTACTTTATATTTTCTAGCCTTTTTTTTTTTCAAATCAAATACTCATATTTTTCTTTTTTTCCTATGTTTTCTTGATTCTATTTTTCTTCAGTTTTTCCCTTTATGTAAATCATCTTGTTTCTCACATAGCAAATTGCTGCTTCAATTTGAGTCAGTGACTTGAAGCTTGTAGTGCATCAACTGAAGACCATAATCTCCTCTTTCTTTTGGAAATCTCATGCTTAATTCTCAGGAGAAAAAAATCCTGTAGAATTCTTTGATGTAATTACTGTACATTCTGGGTAAGTCTCATCATTATGAGAAAATTTTTAGTTCTTTACTCCAATACTTTGTAATGGATTATAGTTGGTTTCAAATAGATTATCAAGAAAGTGAATGTGGAAGGTATTTTAGTACATTCTTTGGCAAAATAATTCTATGTTAGGGTATTCTTTAAGGGGCCTTTCTGTGAGTTTTATGTATGTTTCACTGAAAAATGTGACTCATTTGGCTAGAAATTTATACTGATCACTGGTATTGTATATAAGCAAAATAAAAAAAGAAAATGAAACGTTTCTTCTAGCCCAGTTTGCAGTTTGGTTTATTAACTGCTGTGTGGAGACATCTTATTCTTATGTATAGACTTTTTAAAGCCAAAAGTTACCTATAAATTATCTAGTACTATTCTTGCTTTTAATGGGTGAGAGAACAGATTTTTTTTTTTTAAAGGTTTTCTAGCACTGAAACTTTGCAAATTCAGATTGGCCTCTTTCTCAGTTAAACTAATAAGTTAGTGAAGTTGAAAAAAATTATATCTAAAGAGTTGATTTATATAGTTCTTATTTGTGCTAATGAAATTTCTTACTGAGGGGCACCTGGGTGGCTCAGTTGGTTAAGTGGCTGCCTTTGGCTCAGGTCATGATCCCAGGGTCCTGGGATTGAGCCCCACATCAGGCTCCCTGCTCAGCAGGAAGCCTGCTTCTCTCTCTCCCACTCCCCCTGCTTGTGTTCCCTCTCTCGTCTCTCTCTCTCTCTCTCTCTGTCAAATAAATAGATGAATAAATAAAATCTTAAAAAAAAAGAAATTTCTTACTGAGGTTCAAATGAGGTTCTTACTGTTTTCTTTATCTCTCATCTTTGTTAATTTATGAATGAAATGGCTATTGTTGCATTGCTGGTTACTACTTCATATTTTAGTGAATGCAACAGCTATAGCCTGTGTCATTTTAAATGAATAAGTAAAGAGAAATGGCTTATACTTTTCTAGAATGTGCATATATTTTAATTTCTTAGAATCATAGACTGTTTATGTTGGAAGAGATCTTAGTATTTAGTCCATGTTCCTATCTTATAGATTAATAAACTAAGGTACAAAGTGGTGGAATGATTTGTCTAATCTTCCGTGACCATAAAGTATTTTGTATGCTTGCCTCCACTGTGTTTTAGTAAAGTTAGAGACCTTAATGCTGACTGACTTCAACTTTCATTTGGTAAAAATTCCAGTTTATGAATGTGTTATATCATCTGCTTTCCCATTTAGTGTCAGTTATCAAGCAGTGAAAACTCAGAATTCATGGTGAGTAGTAATTGAGCAGAATCATATCTGTAAACCTATCATTATCTGTAATTTAGAATTACAATGACCAGGAAGCAGTGTTAGTATAAGCATAGTTTAATACATCCGTATTAATCCACCTGGCAGAATATAACATTTTAACATACCTTTTAGATCCACAGTGATGGAAAAAAATGATTAAATTGCTTATTGTCAAAACAAAGAACTGCTTTAGATATGGTCATTTAATAAGCTGTTTTGCTTCATGTAAACTAGTTTTGCTTAAGCTTCAGAGATATAGTCAAATGGATTTATCTTTCAATGACAGTTGTTTACTGTCTGGGTTTATGTTTAATGCAGGTGCTGGTGACAGTTTGAGATTCTTGACTCATTGCCCAGCATGGAAAATGATTGGTTTTGTTGGGTATACACAGTACTGTCTTTTAATGTTCACTTTTTAATGCAGTTAAATCTGACTTAATTATTCTGTCTTTATAGTGTTATGAAAGTGTTATGGTAGTGTTGTGATCTACCTGTTCAACTACTGTATATACGTAAAATGAAAAGTTTATGTGTACATGGTATTTACTGCAGTAATGTAAAGTTCAAAAATAGAAAATAAACATCAGATTTATATGTTTATACACTTAAATTGTACAGTACCGTCATAGCCCCCTTTTCCTGGAAGGTCAGTTTGTGTCAGTACATTCTTCCTTTTTCCTTATTTATGATTTTCTGTCCGCAATAATAGTGACCAATTGCTAAGGAAACCTCTCTTTTCTATTTATTAAATAGTGAAGCTAATTGTCTTTTGATATTGTACTGCTTACTAGCTGTCAAAGTCTCATGAATAGATAAAGCTTACCATAAGCAGTTACAAGTTAATTGGTTTTTTGGTTTTAGAACCCATACTTTAGCCTCTTATTTTATGTTGAGTTAATGAATGTGAAGAGTACCTTAACTAAGGCATTAGAGTTGAATTGAAAGTAGGGAAGATTTGAGACAGATTTAGGAGGTAGATTGAAAGGATTTGGTGATCTGTTGGCTATGAGGGTAAGGAGGAGTAGTCTAGGGGCTTCTGGGTGGCTCAGTCGGGTTAAGCATCTGCCTTTGGCTTCGGTCATGATCCTGGGGTCCTAGGATCGAACCCCACATCAGGCTCTCTGCTCAGCGGGGAGCCTGCTTCTCCCTATCCCTTTGCCACTCCCCCTGCTTGTGCTCTCTCGCTGTCTGTCAAATAAGTAAATGAAATCTTAAAAAAAGGAGTAGTCTAGGATGATTCTCACATTTGGGATATTGATGATTAGGTGAAGAATGGGATTTTCAAGATTCAGTGCATTTTTTTCTGGAAATAGGCAGGGAATATATCAGTAAATAAACAGGCAAATAAATTAACAAATGGTAATAGCTGAAATAGTGGGTTTTGGAATCTTGGTTGGTTATGAAAGGTACTATCAGTAGGAGTTTGCTGAAATTAGGAGAAAAAGGAAGTATCAGTTTTGGAGGTCTGGGTGAGATCAAGGAGAGCAGTATAGGTAATGAGGGATTGAAAGCTGGTAATTTAGCTTGTGGTGAATTTTTATTTATTCACTTATTTACTTACTTACTTAGAGAGAGAGTGCACACGCACACAAAGTAGGGCCAGCAGTAGGCAGAGGGAGAGGAAGAAGCAGGCTTCCTGCTGAGTAGGGAGCCCCACTCCTGGCTCTGTCCCAGGACGCCAGGATCATGACCTGAGTTGAAGGCAGATGCTTAACTGAGTGAGCCACCCAGGTGCCCCCAGAGTTTAGAATATATCTGAACGGGCAGATATTGCTGGAGAACTAGTGATGAGAAAGCCAAACACCAGACAAAAAAAGTTTAAGAGAGTAAAAAACTAGAGCTTCTTAAAATTAAGGTGACTTTGGAAATTGGAGGCATAGCCAGAGTAGTTTATTGCTGATGGCTTCTATTTACTGTTAAACTGAACATAAAATTCTTGCCTCTAGCTCACCTAAGACATACTGTGCTGTGTTAAAAATTTTTGAACTTCATCATATGACCATGGTTTTAGCAGAGGTTGGATGTAACTTTAAGTGTAAATACTTTTCTGCATCTATACAATTTAAACCTGCAATCTTAGAAATATTTATATTTCATGAAACATACGTATTATATATATATATTAAATCTTGACATACAAAAGTAGAAATATAATTTGTAAAGCAAATTTTTTTAATGTTTTTTTATTATATTATGTTAGTCACCATACAGTACATCCCTGGTTTCTGATGCAAAGTTCGATGATTCATTAGTTGTGTATAACACCCAGTGCACCATGCAATACGTGCCCTCCTTACTACCCATCACCGGTCTATCCCATTCCCCCACCCCCTCCCCTCTGAAGCCCTCAGTTTGTTTACCAGAGTCCATAGTAAAGCAGTTTATTAAATGAGTCTCTGTTAAGACTCCAGTATTTATTTTTAGTGATGTTATAAGATGATGATTCAGTTAATGTAAAGGAATTCCATGTGTTAAATAATACAAACTACTCCCCCCACCCTTTCTGGACACCTATCTTGTTTTTCAAAATCTTTTTGAGAAACTTTCAGATATGGAACAAACAATGAATTTACTGAACAGTTAATACCATTCATTATATGACTATTTGGGTTTTATTTTTGGGAGTTTTATTAACATAGTTTAATATTTAATTATTAAAAACAAATGGGTAGATTCCTGTTAGAACTTAAAGTATGTTACAGTTGACATTTGAAACAAAAAAGAATAAACGTTTTTTAAGAAATAGGAAATGTTTTCAGATAATATGGAGAGAGTGTAGGGAATTACAGTTCAATAATAAAAACTAATGTTTGTAGGTAAATCAAGTTTGAGAGTTTCTGTTCTAATAAGTTGTTAAGGTTCGGGTTCAGAGATCTGTTTCTCTTATAGTAAACATTTTTAATATAGGAACAGATCAGGGAAATCGTTTCCATATGCTTCTTGAGGTGTTAACAATGCACTTTTGGATTGGGAATGCAATATAAATCTAAACTACACTCTGGAAGGTGAGTGGAGGAGCATTTCAATGGTAATATGTACAAGAAACCCTTGTGTTTTGTGGATTTGTGACTTAGGGTTTTGTGAGTTTCTGGTACATACACATTACTCCCCCACAAAACTGGAGTCTAATATGCCTTGCTCTGTCTGGCCAGTTTATAGCCTTAGTCTGGCCCAGTATTTCTTTTTACTACAGTTCATCCCTTTGGAATCTTTCTTGGATACACTTACTTTTGAGAGAATTGAGGCCAGTTTTGGGGCCTAATCTTAGGGGCATAAGATATATAAAACAATGAGGATGGCTAGGGGACACACACACAAAAAAAATCCAAGGGTTAATTGATGTGTCAGACACTTCTGGGATTTCTAATGATCTTGGAGGCAAGAACAGTTAAGTTTTTGAATTATGACTAACATTATCCTGCTTGAGGTTGAGTATATATTATTATTGCCTGTTTATTAAGCGCTCTAAAATATATCCACTTATAAATAGAATGGTTGTTCTTAACGGTATTTGTAATTTTGAAGAGTTGCTTAATAATTTTTTTCTTGGTTGACTTTTAAAAGTTCTGGTTGACCTTTAAAAATAGTTTTTTTGATCTTTGTAAGTGATGTGATCCATAAAAACACAAGGAAAAATTCTGATGGTTTTAGAGTTGTATCTCTTAATAGGATTTTTCTAATCTTGCTTTCAGGATAACAACAGTCTTTCAAATGAGGGTAGGGCAAGAGAAGGATTAGAATAACCTAGGAAGTTTTTAAAACGTACTATCACTCGTACAGAAATGCTTACTGTGTCCTAGGCATAGTACTGAATGCTCTTTATTCATTATCTCATTTAATCTTTATAATAAGTCTAATTGGTAGGTACTGTTAATATCCTCTTTTTATGGATGTGGGAATTGAGGCTTAGAGACTTTAGGTAACTTGCCTAAGGTAACAAAACTAGTAAATGGCTCAGCTGGATTCATCTAGGTCTAATTGGTGACAAATCTGCTTCTGAATCACCATGCTATAATTTACTTTCCACAAACCCCTTTTGTCTATATCAGAATGGGGGTCACTGGCAAAGCCATACATTTTCAAAAAGTTACCCTAGTCCCCAAGGCTATATAATGTTGAGTTTACATTAAAAATTTTTTTCACATATTAAAGTATGTATGTAACATGTTTAGCTTAATAAATAACAAGCACCTGTGTACTTACCACCTAGATTAAGAAATAGGATATTATAATAAAAAAGTAGGATATTGTTGATCACTTTGAAGACTTTGTTCTTTTTTTATTTTTTTTTTATTTATTATTTATTTATTTTTTTTTAAAGATTTTATTGATTTATTTGACAGAGATAGAGACAGTCAGTGAGAGAGGGAACACAAGCAGGGGGAGTGGGAGAGGAAGAAGCAGGCTCCCAGCAGAGGAGCCTGACGTGGGGCTCGATCCCGGAACGCTGGGATCACGCCCTGAGCCGAAGGCAGACGCTTAACCGCTGTGCCACCCAGGCGCCCCTTTTTTTATTATTTTTAAAAGATTTTTAATTCTTAATTTTAAAAATTCAAAAAATTTAATTTTTAATTATTTAATTTTTTTATTATTTTATTATTTTTTTTAAACTAAGCCTTATGCCACATGTGGGGCTTGAACTCAAGACTCTGAGATCAAGAGTTGCACGCTCTATGGACTGAGCCAACCAGGAGTGCCAAGTTTTTAATTTTAATTCCAGTTATAATTAACATACAGTGTTACGTTAGTTTCCAGTGTACAGTATTGTGATTCAGCAATTCTGTACATTACTCAGTGTGCATCATGATTAGTGTACTCTTTAATCACCATCACCTGTTTTACCCATCCCCCCACCGTCTCCCCTCTGTTAACCATGTCCTTTCTTTGTCATATTTCCTCCTTCTCCCATAGAGATGATTGCTACCCTGAATTTTGTGTTAATCATTCTTCTTTTTTTTCTTTTCTTTATAGATTTGCTGCATATTGCTGGATCTCTAAGCAGTATATTATTTAGTTTTGAATTTTATGTAAGTGTATGTATTATATATACGTGTTCTTTTTTTTAAAGTTTTTTTTTTGTGGTAAAAAATAACATTAAATTTGCCATCTTTGCCATTGTTAAGTGTCTAGTTTAGTAGTGTTAAGTATGTTCACATTGGTGTACTGTAGATTTCCAGAATTTTTTCATCTTGCAAAACTGGAACTCTTACTGACACTCATTCTCACTTCTCCCACCTCCCAGCTCTTACAGACACCTTTCTATTTTCTGTTTCTCTGATTTTGACTACTTTCGATACTTTATATAAGTGGAATCATACAGTATTTGTCCTTTTGCGAGTAGCTTATTTCACTTAGCATGATGTCCTTAAGGCTTACCTGTTTTTAAGGCTGAGTTCCATTGTGTGTATATACCACATTTTGTTTATCCATTCAACCACTGGTGGACATTTAGGTTGTTTCCATATTTTGGTTATTGTGAATCATACTACAGTTAACATGGTAGTGTGGATATCTCTTTGAAATTCTGATTTCAGTTCTTTTGTATGTCTATACCCAGAAGTGGGATTGCTGGATCGTATGTTAATTTTTAATGTTTTGAGGAACCTCCATACTGTTTTCCATAGTGACTGTACCATTTTACATCCCTACTAGCAGTGTACAAGGGTTACAGTTTATGTATGTGTTCTTTTTCAAGTTTGTTTATTTAGCATTGTTTTTGAGTCATAGTTTTGAGATTCATCCATGTTGATATGTATTTTGTAATTTGTTCTTTTTCACTGCTGTATAGTATTATACCATGTGACTATGCTATATTGCATTTTATTTGTCCCATCTGTTAATGGACATATGGGTTGTTTCCAAATCTATTTTTGCTATAGGAAATACTTTCATAACATTTTTGTACATGTCTCCTGCGTGCATGGATTTCTCTAGGATATACCCAGATTAGAATTGTTAGGTCATAAGGCATGTGCATGTTTAATTTTACTAGAAAGTGCCAAACAGTTCTCCAAAGAAGTTGTGCAGTCTACCCTCTTATCAGTAGTTTGAAAAATCTGGTTTTTATATCTTTTCCAACTTTTGGTATTGTCAGACTTCAGAATTTTTAAAAGTTTTCATATGTGAAATAGTTTTTCACTGCAGTTATGAAATGTATTTCCCTGATAATCTTCTCATGCTTTTGGTAGTTTCTAGTTCCTCTTTGTTAATGTATAATGTGAGAGTTTGAGCACTGTTCAGTCCATCTTCATTGCCGTTGCCTTGTTTGGAGTACCTTCATCTTTTTTCTTAGATTACAGTAATAGCCTGTGACTTTGTTTATCTGCTTTTGTCCATGACCCTAATAGGCTGTTTTCCACATACTGGACAGAGTGATCTTTTTTTTTTTTTTTTTTTTTTGAGAGAGTGAGAAAGTGAGCAAGCGTGAGCACATGCAAGCAGGGAGTGGAGGTGGGAAGGTGGGGGCGACGTGCAGAGAGAGAGAGAGAGAGAGAATCTTAAGCAGGCTCCACTTTAAATAAGTAATTTATGTCACTTCTTTGCTCTACACTGTATTAAGTTCTCATTTCACGTACAGTAAAAGCCAGAGTCCTCACAGCATCTCTTCTGTCTTACATGATCTTTCTCCAGCCTCTCTGGTAGGCTTCCTGAGGGCAGGGATCTTTGTTTTGCTCCCTGATGCATACCCAGTGCCTCCAACAGGGCTTCTCACATTAATGAATATTTACTGAATAAATTTGAATCAGACAACTAAATAAATCCCTACTTTCTGTGGTGTGTAGATTTTCCTCAAAAGTATTTTAGTTCTCTGAATAGGAATTTTCTGTACAACTGTAATAATGGAGAGCAATTTTATACTTGGTTTTGTTATATATTGAAAGGTTTCATTTTCCCTCATTGAGCACTTGTTTAGATGAATTAGAGAGTGTGTTTTTAAGGGATCTAATATAACTTTTGTTTATATGTGTTTTTTAAAAGGATGATCAAAGGTAATTTTAAGATCAAAGCTAGCTAGATATTTAAGTCAGAAACTCTGTGTTATTGGTTTCATCAGAGATAAGCTTATTTTGTGTTAATCACATATGAGATAATCTAATGGGTCTAAAAGTAAAAAGCCAACTTGGGAGTTCTTGGTTGTATTCTAGTGTAGGATGTGGAGTGCCAGAGTGCTGGGTAGAAATGAAGAATAATTCCAAGGCTCTGGGTGGCTGAATAAACAAATGAAGAGTGGAAGGCACAATCCAGGGGCTATTGTTTTTAGCGAGTTGAAATTGTGATAGATGATAGAGAAACTTTGAGAGCTGGAGCTGTTTATGTTTGATATAGTGAGTGGAACTGTGTTTTACCAAGGTATTATATGCATTCAGCCAATATTTTTCTGAAATACAGGGCTTGAGGTATTAATAATTAGCATAACAAATGTGATCTCTGTGCTTGTTGAATAATCTAGTAGGAGGGAAAGATATTAAACACAAAAATTAATGAATATAAAGTTATTGATTTTGATAAGCGCGCTCTAGAGAGCAGGATGTGTATCAGTTGGGGTTTAGTTAGGAAAACAAAAACCACCTTAGATATTTTAAGCCATTAGGAATTTAATACGGGGAATTACAGACTTAGAAACTCACTAAAAGGACTGGAGCAATAAGAGAGGGGAAACTGCTGCATTCAGGATGTCAAGAAGAACTGAAGTTGTAGAAAAACTGCTGCTGCTGCTTGTCCTAGTTTTGTATCAGTGAAATATGTAATTCATAGGAGAACACCTGAAAGCTGTTAGTGAAACTTCATGTGTAATCTACTCATACCCATATGCCTGTCCATTATTGCTGCTGAAGGAGCAATTAGTGCTTCCACTGTTGCCTTCCAAATCTTTTGCATATACTTCTTGAGAGAGAGAGTCAAAAGTAGACTTGCTGCCAGAGATTTTGGAAGATGTAGTTCCCAGATTTTTAGTCCCAGGAAAGAGCATAGAATGATGAAAATGGTTTTGAGTCATCATAAGATAATCTACCATATTTAATATGAGATAAAATAACAGGGTTACCAACTTTAGATTGTGAGGTAAAGAATGTGTCTGTAAAGAGGGTACATATCTGACAGATCAGATCTTTTAAAAGATGGAGAGATCAGTTTCTAACAAGAATTGCGGCTTAGATAGGAAAAGGTAAGAGCCTTTCCGAACAGATAGCTTTTGGTTTGAGACTTCAGTAATAAGAGACAGCCATAGGAAGATTGGGAAGAAGAGAGTTTTTGGTAGAGAAGACAAGTGCAGTTGTCCTAAAATTTGAATGACCTTGGCATGTTGGAAGGGCAGAAAGAAGACAAAAGAAGATTGATGAGGACGTGAACGTGGAGAGTTAGGTGGAGGTCAGGTCACGTAGGGTCTTCAAGGCTCTCCTAACTGAATTTTGTGCTATTTAACATGAGATGCCATTAGATCATGAACAGGGAATAAAATGAGCCAATTTCCAATTTAAAGAGATTATTCTGGCTGTTCTATAGAGAATAAATTTTGGGGAAGGAGGCAAATAAGGGTTGGGTTGATTAGGAGAGAAAGAAAGTCATAATGAGGGAGAAAGAGGAGAAAGTTACAGAACTAAAGTATTTGAGTAGAGATTAAAAAGTGAGATGCAGAGCGCAAAGGAGGGGGGAGGTTGGCTCTAGATAAGAGCAGGGATGCTTTTTTCATTTTAACATAAAGGAGTACAGTTAATATGGTTAAAGAAGCAGATTGATGGAATTGGTATAAAGAAATGAGGTGAGTTTTGTCTGATTACATCCCATATTAATATAGTATGAGGCTAGGTCACCAGCTATGATTGAGGTGGGAATAGGTAATGTTGGAAGTCTGAGGAGAGAAGAGAAAGTATGAAATCGTTTTCTCAGAGATTGGGAAAATGAATATACTTGGAAAGTATATAGGAGGAATGTCTGGCAGTGGTGAATGCTCATTTGAGATCTGTGGTGATAATTTTAAAGTGAATTCAGTCCATAAGGTTATGAGATGTTTTCTCCAGCAAAATTCAGAAGCTCAGATACAGGCATGGACTAGTGGATAGTTGGGTTCAATCACAGAGAGTGGAGAGAGTGACACGTGAGTTTAGTGTATTTGTAAAAGATTGGTTATAATACTAGGTCCTGGAATGTAAGCTTGTGTAGGTTCGGACCTTGAAGGGGGCGATGAATGGGGAAGAGTAGTAGGGTCAGTGGATGGGAGGTCTTCTTGGGGTCAAAGGATAGAGTGATGGTACTTAATACAAGTCATGTGAAAAGAGAGGAAGAAGTGTTGGGAGAGTGGGATGCTAGAAATAAAGAGTTCAGAGATGTGTCTGTTGATAAAGACAAGATTGAGGGTTGAAGGTATGAGGGTGGGTGACTTAAGTGGGATGGGACAAGAGATTATTGGGGTTCAGGAAGTCAAGAAAATAGGTGCCTGGAATAATGGCTGGCTCATTTATGAGGATGTTCAAGTTGCCAAAAATGATAGGAATAGTGGTTAACAGGAAGATCGTAAGCCAGATAAAGAAAACTGTATTAGGGAAAAAGAGGAGTGGATACTGTTAGGGTAGTCCATAACTGAGGGTAAAGATGGTGAGATTCACGACTAGCATGGCACTGGTTGAAGTGCATGGACAATATGAATACATATTGGGACTACTGTGGATCATGTTCACCATTCTGTGGAGGACATGAAAATAGAGTGAGTGTGATCATGACAGGAAAAAGGGTATACTGCATTTGAGACAGTTTAAGGGATTGCATAGTGTTTAAAAGATTAATTTGGGTAATTGAGGAAGTGGGAGTGTGCTTATTTAGCTTTAGGGAATTGGCTCTCTAGGTAAGATATGTGTTCATTCTCTATATAATCCCATTTTGATACTAATGCATATAAGATTATGTTTTTGGTGGTTGGAGATATTTTTTGTTTATATAATTTTTTGGTGGAGTCCAGGTGATCCAAATGAAAGTATTTGATTTAATGTCATGTATTTTCTGTATACTTTTATTATTTATTTTATTTTTAAAGATTTTATTTATTTGAGAGAGAGAGAGAGCACAAGTAGGGGGAGTGGCAGAGGGAAAGGGAGAAGCGGGCTCCCCACTGAGCCGGGAGCCAGACACAGGGCTGGATCCCAGGACCCAAGGATCATGATCTGAGACGAAGTCAGACACTTAATGGACTGAACCACCCAGGCGCCCCTTCTGCATACTTTTTAAAAACTTATTTACCACTGTTATTCTTTACCTTTTATGAAGGACTTTTTTATTGTTTGTGTGGTTCACCTGGTAAGTCCTCTTTTTTTTTTCCCCATTCTCATTCCGTAGTAAGTATTGGGAAAGTTTATAGCTAGTTGATTGTATGGTCTGTTATGCCGTCAAAGCGTCCAACTGAAAATAAAAAGTTGCATTAAGAATGCGCATTATCTATAGAGACATATTCTAGTGGAAAGATTAGGCTGAGAAAGTAGACTTAATAAGTATAATGTCCAAACAAATGGTTAGATGGTTGTGCTTAGTCTCCTGAGTTTAATGGGCTGGGTTCATTTTTTGGCAATAGCCCAAGGATTGCACACAGGCTTCAGGGTCTTTGCTGAACCTAAACAGATGATACTGGGTTTGTTTTGATTCTTTATAAGATCTGTATTCATTTTTCAGCCCAGTTTCTGCTTCATGCTCATTCTGCCCAGACACTTTCAGTGATTTAGTTTTGGGTGCATATCTTTTTTTTTTTTTTTAAAGATTTATTTATGTATTTGAGAGAGTGCATGCGTGAGCCAGCATGTAGAGGGGGAGAGGGAGGGCTGGAGGAGGAGGGAGAGAGAGAAAAATCTCAAGTAGACTCCCTGCTGAGTGCGGAGCCTGATGTGGGGCTTGATCTCATTACCCTGAGATCATGACCTGAGCTGAAGTCAGACATTTACCCAACTGAGCCACCCAGGCGCCCCTCCATTAGTCTTTATTCTTATCTGTTGCCTAGTTATTTTGGATCCTTGGGTTAAAAGGACACCAGGGAAGAAAAGGAGTCATCATTCTAGCAAGAGTAATTGATTCTGATCGTCACCACAATGAGGGCAGGGTAGATTATGTCTGGCATTCAAGGGGTCCACTGGGGTGTCTCTTGGCGCTCCCAGTTCCATTATTATAGTAAATGTGTAAGTACAGCAGGCATAACCTAAACAGAGAATGGTAAACAGGGGCTCAGATCCCTTAAGAGTAAGGGTCTGGGTCATCTTGGTAGCAGCCCGCCTAGATCAGCAGAGGTGCTAGTGGAGGGTGAGGGGAAATTAGAGCCAGATGATGAGGATCAGTTTTGGCCAGGAAATCAATGGCAGCACTGGGGCTGCAGTTTGTCCCTTTTTCTAGGACGTTTCCCATGGAAATAAAGTAAGTAGAATCCTTAAGAGCTGTTCCTAGCTAGGGAACTTACCTAAGAAGCAAGTGGATTTTCATGGTATAATTTGCCTGTTCATATAATCCACCCATTTTTCTGTCGCATTGTTTGTGTTATTAATTTATAGAACCTCTTCATATAGTCTGAATATTATCTTTTATGTATGATGGAAAAGTAACTTCCTCAGCTGTGGTGCATCTTTTAGTAGTATTGTGTCCCTCTCCCCATATAGAAGTTTTTAATTTTGTTAAAATGAAATGTATTGGTCTCCTTTATATGTTAAAGTTTTTTAGTCACTTTTAGGAAATTCTGCTCTGATATCATAATTATATTTTCTTACAATTTCTTAAATTTAAAATTCTCACTTTCATGTTTAGGTAATTTATTCATACAGAATTTCTTTTTATGTATAGTGTAATAGATAGGGATCTAGTCCTCCATCCCTTTCACCTGGCAAGTTAGTGTTGCCCCAACCATTTATTGAGTCGTCATTCCTTTTTACATTGATTTGTAATACTACTTCTTTCCTATGCAGATTCTCAGGTATACATGGGATTTTTTTTTTTTTTTTTGTATACTCTTTCTTTAGCTAAAGTATATTTGATTCTTGAAGTGTGCTGATACATTAGTGGTACATGAATCTATAGACATCTTTCTGGGATGTCAATTTTACCTAAAGAATATGAAAAAATTTTTGAGTAATTGAATTACTAGTAATTATTTAAGGTGTTTTTTCAGTGAAATTAAATGAGATTCTATTATGGAGACAAACTGCACATTTATACATTCTTAAGATAAAATATATAATTTGAAGAGATGTTGACTTTGTGGGAGACCATTTGAGACTGTGTCCCCAGTCTTCCAGGAGATACATTTTTCTCTGCCATTTGAGAGTACTTTGGTGGGAAAGGGTAAGAGACTGCCTTGCACGCTTACATGAACTCTTCCCCCACACCCCCTTAAAGTGTTCTATTTATTGATATGTGTATAAATTGTGAGTATTGATACTTTTGTTCTTGCTGTGATTTCTGCCTGGAATGTCATCCTTTTGTACTTCAGAGCCATCAGATTTTTCAAGTCCCATCTGTTTTCAGCCTGTTTCCTGAGTCCTTTCCCATTGGTAATCCTTGATACTGTCTTTTGGTCCTTATTGGTCATTCCTTGCAGTAAGTACTAGTTTTAATAGCCAATATTTATTGAGAGTGTACTATGCCTGGTATATTTCTAACATTTTTATCTGCCTTAACAGATATAAATCTTACAACTCTGTGAGTCCAGATCATACATCTCCCTCTCCATCAATCCCAATCTCTGGAAGGTATTATTTTTCTTTTTCACAAGGAAATTGAGGCACAGTGAGGGTCAATAATTTGTCTAGGGTTGCAGGCCTAGCAAATGACTAAAGAAAAGGAGGCAAAATGTCTCCCAGAATCTGCATACTTAACCATGCTCTCCTTTCTTCTCAGTTGCACAATAATTAATCAATTGTTCAAGGAGTGAATTATACTATTTTTACACTTAGACACAAACTTGTCCTATTGTTTTATGGGTGTGTCCTCTTGCCTAACTACATAGTATATACCTGAAGATAGTGATCAAATCTTATACTTCTTTATAATGTGACTTTATACTTAGGTAGAACTGCTGCATATAATAAGTGCCCAGTGGGTGTTTGTAGATAAGAGTCTGGTAGTGAATTCAGTTTGACCTTAGACTTGCCATAGAGTAACATAAACCTTTTAATTCATCATCAGATGGATCTAAGACTTTTCATTTTAAGTAGTTATCTGATGGTTTGGATATTCTAGCACACAGATAGCACTGTGAGATATCCTGGTTCAAGGGTGGTGGGGCTTGGCTAGATCTGGAACATTTCATTGATAGAAAGATATGCTTAGGAATTAGGTGAGACGTACTTCTGGCCTGCACTTAAATTCTGACCTTTTAAAAAAAAGATTTATTTATTTATTTGAGAGAGAGCGTGAGAGAGCTGCGTGTGCAGGTGAGTGAGAGGGGTGAGGGGCAGAGGGAAAGGGAGAGAATCCTCAAGCAGACTACGCTGACGGAGGAGCCTAACACAGGGCTGGATCCCAAGACCCTCAGATCATGACCTGAGCCGAAATCAAGAGTCAGTGCTTAACCAGCTGAGCCATCTAGGTGCCCCAAATTATGACCTTTGGCAAGTCATTTTGTTTTACCACCTGTAAACATGGGAAAATGTAGCTTAGCCTTTATTTTTGAATCATGGTCTTTGTATAGACTTTTAAGCTTTCTGGAAGAAAAGTTGTATGCGTTCAAAGTAGAATCATATTCTTATACTTTGTTATAATAACTTATATAACGTTATGTTGGTACAAATTCAAAAGAATGTATTATCAGCATAGCTAGCTTTTATTTTTAGTATGAGAAATTTAAAATTAAGAAAAAAGTTTTTTTTTTTTTTTTAAGATTTTATTTATTTATTCGACAGAGGTAGAGACAGCCAGCGAGAGAGGGAACACAAGCAGGGGGAGTGGGAGAGGAAGAAGCAGGCTCATAGCAGAAAAGCCTGATGTGGGGCTCGATCCCAGAACGCCGGGATCACGCCCTGAGCCGAAGGCAGACGCCCAACCGCTGTGCCACCCAGGCGCCCCAAGAAAAAAGTTCTTAAAAAAAGTTCTTAGCAAAATATCTTTTTCTTCTGAAGGAATCTCTTCTTTATATACCCATATATATCTGTGTGCATACATTTGTGTGTTGCTATGTATATATGTTGAAATATATGTTTTTAAAACATTATAACAATGTTGTAAAATGCTGAAAATAATATATTTTTACTGGGAAAAAATTATTATATAAACTTTTGAAGAGATTCTGGGGGACCATGTCTTCTTATTCTTTGTATTGCTAACTCCATCTGTCAAGAACCTTCTATATCACATTCCTGTAATAAATACCATATGCTATACTGGATGGAATTAAAATGTTAAGGACAAGTCTGTGCTATATATAAAGTTTGTAATTATAGGTGATATGGAAAAGTTAAACTGATAATCATTAGTTATATTGAAAGAAAATATATTTATTCCTATTTGGAAAAAGAAAAATTAACAACCTTTGTAACAACTCAAGGTATCTAGAATAATCAGACTTGGAAGAAACTTTAAATATTTTATAAATGAGTATTTGACTTCCTCAGAGTTCCCTGTATGATAAGAGACAGAGCTGGAATGGCAGCGTAGGTTTTCTGATTGCCAATGCAGATCTAATTATATCGTCATGTCTTTAATAAGTGACTTTTATGTGGTTAGTCATAGCTTTATCTTTTTTAAGAAATGGATTCTAGAATCAAATAATTATCTTTGTAAGAAAACTTTTATGTGGTAAATGCTGGATTTATCATTTAAGGAAATGCATCCTAGAATAAAAAAACAAGAGTGGCTTGATCTTAGGACATGTAGGTAGTTTTCACAGTGCTTTCACATATGTCTCTCATTTGAATAACATTTCTGGGAGAGAGTTAATTTAGGGATTATTGCTTTTATGGGTCAGGTAATTGAAGATAGAGAGTTTGTTTTTGAAAGGTCATTTAGGTAGTATATAATTTTAGATGCTTTTGTTTGTAAATAATAGGAAAGTCAACTCAAACTATCTTAAAGAATTTAACTATTACTGAAAAGTACAGCTGTAGATAAGGCTTGATCCAGTAGCTCAATAATGTAACCATTATTTTGTTTTCATTCTATATCTTGGCGTCTCCTTTCTCTTCACAGGGCTGTCTATTTCTATGTGTGCATCTAGATAAACAAAATAGTTGCTTTCTCTTACAGGCATAGGGGGAATGACAGGAACCCAAAGAATAAAACACTAGTTTGAAAGGATACATGCACCCTGTGTTTATTGGAGCATTATTTACAATAGCCAAATTGTAGAAGCAGCCCAAGTGCCCATTGATAGGTGAAGGGATAAAGATGATGTTGCTCAGGCACACACACACACACACACACCGCACACACACACGCGAATGTTACTCAGATGTAGAGAAGAATGAAATCTTGGCATTTGCAACAACATAGGTGGAGCTGGAGAGTATAATGCTAAATAAGCAAAGTCAGTCAGAGAAAGACAAATTCTTTATGATTTCACTCATATGTGGAATTTAAGAACCAAAACAAATGAACAAAGGAAAGAGAGAGAGAGAAACCAAAAAACAGACTCTTACTGATATTGAACAAACAGATGGTTACCAAAGGGGAAGTGGGTAGGGGTATGGTGAAATAGGTGAAGGGGATTAAGAGTATACTTTTCTTCATGAGCAGTGGGTAATATATAGAATTGTTGAATCACTATATTGTACACCTGAAACTAATATAACATTGTATATTAACATTGTAATTAACATTGTATAATGCTGGAATTAAAATTAAAAAGAAAAAGAAAAGGGATGATAGGAAGCTTTTTTCCCTGCTTTTTTCTCTCCTCATATTTCATAGGGTCTTATTGGGTTGCTTGCTTATCTTCAACCAACCATACTGTTAAAGAGGATGGCATTCACTGATTGGATTAAGCCAGTCAGCAATCACCTCTTGATTTAGGAGTGAGATCAAACTCATCCAAATTGTGTGACTGGGAAATTCATAGTCTTACTAGTTTAAAATAGGAGAAGGTTTGCCTTAATAACTGGAGAGGCAAACAAAAGATGCCCCCCATTCCTGCAGCAAGCTAATATTAGAATAAGAATCCAGGGTTTTCATTCATTGTTGAAAATGATAAGTGAATACATAAACTTGACCTTATACTAAGAATATATAACTTCAGTTTCCAAGTTTTTTAATTGATGTGAAATTCATATTGTGTAACATTAACCATTCTAAAGTGAGCAGTTCAGTGGCATTTTGTGCATTCAAAATGTTGTACAACCACCACCTCTATCTACTTCTGAAACATTTTCATTACTATAAAAGAACTCTATACCCATTAAGCAGTTACTCCTTATTTCCCCCTCCTCCCCAGTACCTGGTAACCACTAATCTATTTTTGGTCTCTGTGGACTTACTGTTCTGGACTTACCCATTTTATATAAATGGGATCATATAATAGGCAACCTTTTGTGTCTGCCTCTTTTCATGTAGCGTAATGTTTTCAAGGTTCATCCAAATTGTAGCATGTATCAATTCTTCATTCTTTTTTATGGTTGAATGATTCCATTGTATGCATATACATTTGTTTCTCTGTTTGTATGTTGGTGGACATCTGGGTTCTGTCCCGGTTATTGTCAGTAGTGCTGCCACAAACATGTTTATATATGCATTTGTTTGAGTACCTATTTTCGGTCCTTCTGAATATGTACCTAGGAGTGGAATTGCTAGGGCACATGGTAATTCTGTATTTAACTTTTTGAGGAACCATCAAAATGTTTTCCACAGCATCTGAACCATTTTTCATTCCTACCAGCAATGTATGAGGGTTCCAGTTTCTCCATATCCTTAGCAACACTTGTTATTGTTCCTTTACTTTCCTTTCTTTTTCTTTTCTTTTCTTTTCTTTTCTTTTCTTTTCTTTTCTTTTCTTTTCTTTTCTTTTCTTCTTTTCTTTCTCTTTTCTTTTCTTTTCTTTTCTTTTCTTTTCTTTTCTTTTCTTTTCTTTCTTTTCAATAGCTGTGCTAGTGGATGTGAAGTGACATTGCAGTGTAGTTTTAATTTGCATTTCCCTAATGTCTAATGATGCCCAGAATCTTTTCATGTTTTTGTTGGGCATTTGTATATCTGTTTTGGAGAAATTCCTGTTAACATCTTTGTCCATTTTTTAATTGGGTTGTTTGTCTTTTTGTTGTCGAGCTATAATAGTTCTTTTTTTTTTTTTTTTAAAGATTTTATTTATTTGACAGAGATAGAGACAGCCAGCGAGAGAGGAGATTTTATTTATTTGACAGAGAGAGGAAGAAGCAGGCTCATAGCGGAGGAGCCTGATGTGGGGCTCGATCTCATAACGCCAGGATCACGCCCTGAGCCGAAGGCAGACGCTTAACCACTGTGCCACCCAGGCACCCTGAGCTATAATAGTTCTTTGTATGTTCTAGATACTAGACACTTACTAGATATATGATATGCAGATATTTTTCGCATTCTGTAGGTTGTCTTTCTACTTTTTTGATAATGTTCTTTAATGCACTAAATTTTTAAATTTTAATGAAGTCCAGTATATCTTTTTTTTTTCTTTTCGTGCTTTTGTTGTCATATCTAAGAATCCATTGCCAAATCCAAAGTCATGAAGATTTTCTCCTAGGTTTTCTTCTAAGAGTTTGTCTTATAAGACTTTATCTGTTATATTTAGGTCATTAGTCCACTTTGAGTTAATTTTTGTATATAGTGTGATGTAGGAGTCCAATTTCATTCTTTTGCATGTGGATATAACTTTGATTTTTAAAACAATGAATTAATATTTTTAAAGTTGTAAATATTTTACAAACATTTCTGCCATATACTTTGTAAATGTATAATTACAATAATTTATAAAATTTATAATTTTTTATCTGTATAATTAGATGTAATAGGTTAGGAATATTGCATAAGATAGCATAGTATTCACAGGTGTTTTATGTAGAATGAGTAGTATATTTTGCTTAATCTTAAGAACATTTTAGAAAGCTATATTGTATTTTGTCATAAAAAGTATACTTCATATTTGAAGATAAATGGGCCATTGTTAATGTATAGATTATCTTTGGAATTCATTTCAAAACAGCAATGAGCAAGTTTGAAGAAATAGGTGACTTTATCTTAAATTCTTGAAAATAAACAGGTTTTTTTTTTTTTGTCTTGCTATGGTATCTTTGAAAGAAACTGAAAGAAACAAATCTTCAAAGTTTTGATAATGTAAATGCACGCATTTACCGTACTGAGGTTTTCTTCTTCATGCTGAATTCTAACTACATAGATATTTCCATCCTTAGTCTAGGCCTTTTATGAAAAAAATGTCTTAAATTCTGTTGGCTACATATATTTGAATAATTGGACAAATCACTAAGCTAACTTTTATTAATGGAATTAGTAAACTTACCCTCTCATATTCTAAAAACTCAAGAATACTTATCAAAACTAATGCTTATTTGTATTCAATATTAAATTTTTGTCTAGAGGTAATTGTTTTAATTTTACTATAATGGTTTTTGAGAAATAAATACTTTTCCCATAAATACTTGTCTTAGAATATGCTCTTGGTATCAATGAAAATGGAAAAAATATGCACCAATTTTATAGAAATACCAGAATTCAGGGTGTTGAAAGTTGCTGAAAATTTAGATGGTAAGTGGAGGGGTGCCTTGGTGGTTCAGTTGGTTAGATGTCTGACTCTTGATTTCAGCTCAGGTCATTATCTCAGGGTTGTGAGACAGAGATCGGCGTTGGGCTCTGTGCTGGGCCTGGAGCCTAAGATTCTCTCCCCCTCTCCCTCTGTGCCTGCCCCTCCACTGCTCACATGCTCATGTGCATCCTCTCTCTCTCTCAAAAAAAAAAATGATAAGTGGAAAATATTATTGTGTCTGGACAGTTCCGAAATTATTTGGTCAGATGGAAAGGACTTGATAAATGTAGAGATACAGCTAACAATTGCTGAGCATTTTTAAATGCCAGACACTGGTGTAAGTTCTTTAATATATAATGACTCACTTCGTTAAGTTGATTATTGGGTGGACATTTGGTTTTTAAAAGGCTTGAGTTTTCTATTAGTGAAATTCAAAAATAATTGTCTCTACTATTCAAAAAGTAAAGATTACTTACAAATTTAAAATATGACATGGGTTTTAAAACAATCTGAGGAATATGTCTCAAGCTTGTCTGTTATTTTATTAATTGAGTTTCTCTAGTATTTATTGGATATTTAAAATGATTAATTGAAAATGTTAATAAATGTTGAGCAACCATGGTATAATTTGCTTTCCAGAAACAAAAAATGTTAACATTATTATTGCTTTATAGACTTAATTTTTTTAGAGCAGTTTTACATTTAAAGCAGGAATTGAGAAGGTGCAGAGATTTCTCATATATCCATTATCAGCATCATTCATCAGAAATGGTATATATATATATATATATTTTTTTTTTTTTTTTTTAAACCAAGGATGAACCTACATTGATACATCATTATCATCCAGAGTCCATAGTTTACTTTAGGGTTTACTCTTGATGTTGTTCATTCTGTGGGTTTGGACAAAAGTATAATGACCTATAGCCATCATTATAATACCATATAGAGTATTTTTACTGCTATAAAAATCTGTGCTTATTAGCCCGTTTCTCCCCCCTGCCAGCCACAACCCCTGATCTTCTTATTGTCTTGAATTTTGCTTATTTTAGAATATCATATAGTTGGAATCTTATACTGGGTAGGCTTTTCAGATTGACTTTTTTCAGTTAGAGACATGCATTTAAGTCTTTTCATGGCTTGATAGCTCTTTTCTTTTTAGTAGTGAATAATATTTTGTCATCCGCATATACCACAGTTTATGTATCCATTCATCTATTGAAGGATATCTGGGTTACTTCCAAGTTTTGGCAATTATGAATAAAGCTGGTGTAAACACCATGTGCAATTTTTTGTGTAGACATAAATTTCTACCTTGTTTGGGGGTAAGTACCAAGGAGCGTAATGGTAAGAGTATGGTTTATTTCTGTATTGATTTTACATCTGCTGGATCTGTCCATTTTTGACAGAAGAGTGGGAAGGTCTCCAGATGTAATTGTGGATCCATTTATTTCTCTTTTCTGTCAGTTTTTGCCTCACATATTTTGACACTCTGTTGTTAGGTGCATGCACATTAAAGATTGTTGTCTTCTTAGAGCATTGACCACATTATTATTATGTAATGCCCTGCTTTATCCCTGATAACCACTTGCTCTGAAGTATGCTGTGTTTGAAATTACTCCTGCTTTCTTTTGATAAGTGTTAGCATATTATATTTTTCTCCTTTTATTTACTTTTAAAGTGTCTTTGTATTAAAAGTGGGTTTCTTGTAGATAACATATAGTTCGGCTTGCTTTTTGATCTACTCTGCAATCTCTTTTGTTTTATAATTTTTAGAAAAATTTTTTATTATTTTTTTACAGGTCATATTATTTTTTAAAATTTAAATTCAGTTAATTAACATATAATGTATTATTGGTTTCAGAGGTAGAGTTCAGTGATTCATCAATCTTATATAATACCCAGTGCTCATTACATCACGTGTCCTCCTTAATGTCCATCACCCAGTTACCCCCTCCCCGCTTCCCTCCAGCTACCCTCGGTTTGTTTCCTGTGATTAAGAGCCTCTTATGGTTTGTCTCCCTCTCTGATTTCATCTTGTTTTATTTTTTCCTCTCTTCCCCTATGATCCTCTGTTTTGTTTTAAAATCCACATATGGGTGATATCATATAGTAGTCTTTCTCTGATTGACTTATTTTGCTTAGCATAATACCCTTTAGTTCCATCCATGTCATTGCAAATGGCAAGATTTCATTTTTTTGATGGCTGAGTAGTATTCCATTGTATATATACAGTTCTTTATCCATTCTTTATCCATTCATCTGTTGATGGACATCTGGGCTCTTTCCATAGTTTGGCGATTGTGGACATTGCTACTATAAACATTGGGGTGCAGGTCCCCCTTCGGATCACTGCATTTGTATCTTTGGGGTAAATACCTAGTAGTGCAATTGCTGGGTCATAGGGTAGCTCTATTTTCAACTTTTTGAGGAACCTCCATACTGTTTTCCAGAGTGGTTGCACCATCTTGCATTTCTACCAACAGCGCAAGAGGGTTCCCCTTTCTCTGCTTCCTCACCAGCATCTGTCATTTCCTGACTTGTTAATTTTAGCCATTCTGACCAGTGTGAGGTGGTATCTCATTATGGTTTTGGTTTGTATTTCCCTGATGCCAAGTGATGTTGAGCATTTTTTCATGTGTCTGTTGGCCATTTGTATGTCTTCTTTGGAGAAATGTCTGTTCATGTCTTCTGCCCATTTCTTGACTGGATTATTTGTTCTTTGGGTGTTGAGTTTGATAAGTTCTTTTTGATCTTGTATACTAGCCCTTTACCTGATATGTCATTTGCAAATATCTTCTTCCATTCTGTCGGTTGTCTTTTGGTTTTGTCGACTGTTTCCTTTGTTGTGCGAAAGCTTTTTATCTTGATGAAGTCCCAATAGTTCATTTTTGCCTTTGTTTTCCTTGTCTTTGGCGATATGTCTAGCAAGAAGTTGCTGTGGCCAAGGTCACAGAAGTTACCGCTGTGTTTTCCTCTAGGATTTTGATGGATTCCTGTCTCACATTTAGGTCTTTCATCCATTTTGAGTCTATTTTTATGTGTGGTGTAAGGAAATGGTCCAGTTTCATTCTTCTGCATGTGGCTGTACCGTTTTCCCAACACCATTTGTTGAAGAGACTGTCTTTTTTCCATTGAATATTCTTTCCTGCTTTGTCAAAGATTAGTCGACCATAGAGTTGAGGGTCCATTTCTTTGTTCTCTGTTCTGTTACATTGATCTTTGTGTCTGTTTTTGTGCCAGCACCATATACTGTCTTGATTACAGCTTTGTAATAGAGCTTGAAGTCCAGAATTGTGATGCCACCAGCTTGGGGTTTCTTTTTTAACATTCCTTTGGCCATTCAGGGTCTTTTCTGGTTCCATACACATTTTAGCATTATTTGTTCCAGTTCTGTGAAAAAAGTTGATGGTATTTTGGTAGGCATTGTATTGAATGTGTAGATTGCTCTAGGTAGCATAGACATTTTAACAATATTTGTTCTTCTAATCTATGAGCATGGAACTCTTTTCCATTTCTTTATGCCTTCCTCAGTTTCTTTCATGAGTATTCTGTAGTTTTCTGAGTACAGATCCTTCGCCTCTTTGGTTAGGTTTATTCTTAGGTATCTTATGGTTTTATGTGTAATTGTAAATGGGATCAACTCCTCCTTAATTTCTCTTTCTTCTGTCTCGTTGGTGTATAGAAATGCAACTGATTTCTGTGTATTGATTTTATATCCTGGGGCATCAGTTTTAACAAGATGTATGCAGATGTGCCGGTGAAATGAGACCTGCAGCTGCTATCGTAGGCACTAGGCGGGGTGTGCAATTTTCACAAGGTACAACTCAGGTTTCCATAGGGACTGGTGCACCACTATGGCTGCCAGAACTGAGGACCCATAAAGCTGGTTGGGAGATGTTGTGGTGGCAGTTTACACAGGTCTTCTGGGGGAGGGATCCCAGAGCTCCTGGACTGATGGAAGCATGACTGGAAAGGGCCATCTGCTGAAGCATGAGAGGGTGGGTCTTGATGTAAGCAAGTTAGGTAGTGAGTGTTGGCATACTTGTTCCTGTAGGTGGCTGTGTGTTTATGCTTAGGGGCAGGGGAAGGAAAAGGTGCCTGATAGCTCCTTTATTCCTGGAGGGTTTTTCCTGTGATCCCTGCGGCTCCAGGATACCTCTGAGATGAGTAAATGGCTCTCCCTCCTTTATGCCACAGGCATTTTTCTAACTGCTGATTCTACATTGTATCTTCCTGAGCTGTTTGTTGTGCTGTCTCTTTGGGTGGGGACTCAGCTTGCTATGCCCTCTGGTCTTTCCCAGTACCAAGCTTGCTGATTTTTGAAATTTCAAGTTCTAGGTCCCTGTGGTTGTTAACTCAAGAGGGACTCCTGGCTGGCTCAGTTGGAAGAACATGAGACTCCTGATCTCGGGGTCTTGAGTTTGAGCCCCATGTTGGGTGTACAGACTACTAAAAAAATAAATAAAACTTAAAAAGAACATATGAAAGTTGGCTCCTATTGTTTTCAAAACCAAATATTATGGGACTTTGTCTTCCCAGTGCGGGCTCCCTATTGTGATAGTCTGTTTCTCACCTCCAACCCCCAGATATCAGCAGTCATTTTGGCTCCCCATCATGTCTCTGCCCTTCCTGTTCTCTTTGATGTGGCCTCTTCTCTACCTTTAGTTGTGGAGTTTGTTCTGCCAGTCTTAGAGTTGTTTTCTGGGTTATGCTGATGTGTATTCATGGGATGAGGTGAGCTTAACGCCACCATCTTCCCAGCTAATGCCTGTTACAGTTTTAAAATGTGCGTTATATGTGATTCCATTTTCTCTTCCTTAGCATATCAGTCTTACTTTTTTTTTTTTTTTGATAGTAGCTGCCCTAGAGTTTGCAATAATACATTTACAACTAATCCAAAATCCACTGTCACTTAACACTATACTACTGGACAGTAGTGTGAGTCTTATAATAACAAAATAATTCCAGTTCCTTCCTCCTATGTCTTTGTTATTGCTATTATCCATTACACTTATATATAATCATACATAGGCATACATATACGCACATAATGTATATACATAAGCTTACATAATCAAATATGTTGTTGCTGTTTTTATTTTGAATGAAATGTTGTTAGATTAATTAATAATAAAGTCATTATTTTACCTTCATTTAGTTCTTCTCGAGTGCTCTTTTATTTATGTAGATTGAGTTTCTGACCCATTATTTTTCTTTCTCTAAAGAACATTTTTTAACACTTTCTACTAGACAGGTCTCTTGGCAACAAATTTTTTCAGTGTTTGTCTTATAAAGTCTTTGTTTTTTTCTTTACTTTTAAAGGGTAATTTTTTGATGTAGTAAATTCTAGGTTGGAGGTGTTTTTCTGTAAACACCTTAAATTTTCACTTAAATATTTCTCTTGCATGTTTTTTGGGGGAGAAGTTGAACGTAATTCTTATCTTTGTTCCTTAATAAGTAAGGTGTTTTTCCCCCTCTGGCTTCTTTCATCATTTTTTCTTTATCTCTAATTTTTTGTAATTTGGTAATGATTGCCTAGGGTTTTTTGTTTGTTTGTTTGTTTGTTTTGTTTTGTTTTTGGCATTTGTCTTCCTTGGTGTTCTCTGAGCTTTTTGGATCTTTGGTTTGGTGCCTGATGTTAATATGGTGGAAATTTTCAATTGTTGTTTCAAATATTTCTTCTCTGCCTTTCTTCTCTTTCTGGTATTCCAGTTGCACATATCTTATACCTTTTGTAGTTCTGCAGTCCTTGGATATTCTTTGTTCAGTCTTCTTCTCTTTGGTTTTCAGTTTTCGAGGATTCTGTTGGTATATTTTTTTGCTCAAAGATTGTTTCCTCAGCTGTGTCCAGTCTACTAAGGCCATCAAAGGCATTCTTCCTCTGTTTACATTGCTCACCTGTTCTTGCATCTTGTCTACTTCATTTGTTAGAAGCCTTAACATATTATTATAGATGTTTTATATTCCTAGTTTGGTAATTCTAACATCCCTGTCATGTCTGGTTCTGAGCTTGCTTGTGTCTTCCAATTGTGTTCTTTTGCCTTTTGGTATGACTTGTAAGTTTTTCTTGATAGCTAGATGTGATGTATAGTGTAAAAGGAATTGTTCTAAGTAGGGCTTTAGTAGTGTTGTGGTGAGGTGTTGGGGGGAAGGGAAGTGTTTTATATTCTTGTGATTAGGTCTCAGGATTTTAGTGAGCCTATGCTTCTGGACTGTGAAGTTCACAAGTGTTTCAAAGTTGTTTTTTCTCCCTCCTAGTTAGATTGAATGGATGGCTAGAATCGGCTGCAGTTGGTTATTTATCTTCTCCCAGTTTAGTTAGGCTCTGATAAAACCCCAGCTGGTTAGGCTTTGGTTAAGTAGTTTCACCTGAGAGCAAGCGTTATTGAGAAGCTAGAGTGCACTGGTGTATTTCAAAATGGTTCCTTTCTATACCTCCCCCTTCACATTCAAGTTGTGTGATAAATAAATCTTTATTGATAAAGTCTTGATAAATAAATCTTTATTGACACATGTCACCTGGTTCTCAGACATTTTGGTCTCAGTACCTTAATTACTAAGGACTGCCCAAGAGCTTTTATTTATAAAGATCATATCTGTTAATATTTACCATATTGGACATTAAAATTGAGAAAATTTGAAAATATTTATTCATTAAAAATTATAAACATATTACCTATCGATGTAAATATTTTGTAAAATACATTTTCCAAAACATAAATTTTGGAGTAGCATCGTTTTACATTTTTGCAAATACCTTTGATGTTTGGGTTAAGAGAAGACAGCTAGATTGTGATACTTGCTTCTGTAGTGAATCTGTATTGTTACACGTTATTTCTGTTGAAATATATGAAGATGATATCCAACTATAGATGTGTAGTTGGAAAATGGAGGAACCTGTTGATAGCTTTTTCAGATAATGTAAATATTCTTTCGCCTACTTAGGTAAATATATATTCAGTTCCTTTGAATCACTGTGAAAGTAAAGGGGATGTTTTATTTAGTGTAGGGCCTGCATTTCTGGATATTGTAGTACTAATTGAATTTGCCCTTAGCTTTCCCAAGGTAGACTTAGAGTAATGGTCCCTATAAAGATACATTCCTTGCTTGGTACACTGGCAATTTGTTTTCTTTAAATTCTCCAAAGCTCTGAATGTTCTTCAGGGTCACGTTGTGTTGCTTTACCATTCATATAATTGTTTATCAGGTCTTCCAGTGTGCAGTATTATTTCTGAAGCCCTTCATAAAGTTAGCTAGAGGACTTTTCTTTCAATTTCTAATTGACCTTCACTCTGTTTCTTCAACCATGTATTTGAAGGGGCATTGAGCTTCTGCAAAACTTGGATCTCAGCATCCAATACTATAACTCCACACACTTTTTGGCTATTCTAGGTTAAAACTGTTCATCAGTGGCAACAAGAATGGTTTCAGAAGAGTAGAGTCCACATATTTTAGGAAATACTCTACTCAGTATAGTGCATTTGGAACTGCCATTGGCTTGGAGCATTTGGAGTGTGATGTGTTAATGCTCACTGGCCAACAGTGTGCAGTATAATTTGTTGACCTTTGCTTATTGGCTGAGAGCTTATGGTAGTATTCAGAGTATACCTTTATCATAGAGTTTTATTTTTTCTTTTCTATTTTGACCACCATATTATGAACCCTTATGCATGAAGTTTGTGTTATTCTTTTGTATCCTTAATAGAGTGAAGGATGTTGGTTTTGGATATATTGAGTTTGAGGTAACTTTTTTCTAAATAAAAAAATGTACCCATAGCATATCAAAGAGGAATTGTGCAATAGGCAGTGTCTAATAGGAACCCAGGAGAGATATTTGGGCTAGAGGTAGACACTGGGGATTGTTACTTAGGTTATTGTAAAAGTTTTGAGTAAGAATAAGATTGAAAGAGAAAATGTGGAATGTGAAGCAGATCATGGACAATTCTTACTAGTTATATGATTTTAAGCCAGTTATTTGACTCCCTAGTGCTCAGTGACCTCATCTGTATAGTAAGGAAAATCATAAAATCATATCTATGTCATAAGATCCCTAATATATATTATCCTTCTAACTTCCTTCATACTTTTCCAACCTTTTTCTAAAAAAAATATCAATGTTGTTCAGCAAAACATTTAAATTTGGCTTAGGAGTTTACTGGCAAGAGGGCAAAAAGGGAAATTAGATGTATTCCATGGTCCTTGCTGTTTGTAAGGGGGATACAAATCCACTTTTTGTTGCAAGGGGTGGGGGCTCATGTTTTCTTGGCACAGCTGTACTAAATTACTAGCTCTTTCCTTTTCCCCTGTATATAGCTCTATTTTTCTGGCTCAAAATGGACTTAAACATAATATTTGAACTTGTGCATTATATTATTTGCTTGTTAGTTGTAAATTGCCATGCTAAATGGTAATAGCCAACAGAAGATTGAATAGTTATTAATTTTGAGTTCTAAGACAGTGGAAAAAATGGGTTTACATAATTTCTTTCTTTTTGATTTTGAGAGTAAATTTTATTCCCCAAAGTCTATGGGGGGAAATTTATAATATTTTATAATGTTTTAACACTTGGCAGTTCCAGGCCATCCCTTCTATTTTTATGGATGAATTCTTTGCTTGATATCTCGAAGCACTGTGATGCAGTAGTTTTTTTCCTCAAGCTTTTAGGTATAAAATGATACATACCAATGTAACCTTAGGTTACAGAAAAGTTAATTACAGGTCTTAGAAAAGTTAGGCAGTGTATTTTGAGAGAAAATATTACCTTAATAATACCTAGTTCCTACCCTATAGAGTTCAGTACACATGGGTTTAAGGAATAATTTATTATAGAGAAAAATTTTTTTAAAGATTTTTTTTTTCTTTGTTGGAGAGAGAGTGAGCACAAGGAAGGGGAGTGGCAGGCAGAGAGAGAAGCAGGCTCCCTGCTGAGCAAGGAGCCGGGGGTGGGACTTGATGCCAGGACCCTGGGATTTTGACCTGAGCTGAAGGCAGACACTTAAGCAACTGAGCCACTCAGGCGTCCTTGGAAAAATTTTTCTTTAACAGGTCCATATATACAATGGAATATTACTCTGCCATCAGAAAGAACGATTACACAACATTTGCAGCAACATGGATGGGACTGGAGGAGATTATGCTAAGTGAAAGAAGTCAAGCAGAGAAAGACAATTATCATATGGTTTCACTAATTTATGGGACTAAGGAGTAGGAAGGTGGGTAGGAGAAGGACGGGAAGAATGAAGGCGGGGTAAACAGAAGGGAGATTGAACCATGAGAGACTGTGGACTCTGGGAAACAAACTGAGGGCTTCAGAGGGGAGGAGGGGTGGGGGAATGGGATAGACTGGTGATGGGTAGTAAGGAGGGCACATATTGCATGGTGCACTGGGTGTTATACGCAAATAATGAATCATGGAACATTGCATCAAAAACTGGGGATGTACTGTATGGTGACTAATATAACAAAAATTATAAAAAAAGTTATTACTTGTTTATCTTTCAAAACCATAGACTTCTTTTAATTTAATTTAATTCATTTATTTGAGAGAGAGTGCATGTACATGAGGGGGCGGGAGTAGTGGGCCTGTCAGAAAGAGAGGGAGAAGCAGATTCCCTGCTGAGCAGGGAGCCGGATGTGGGGCTCTATCCCAGGACCCTGGGATCCTGACCTGAGCTGAAGGCAGACTCTAAACTGAGCACCTCAAGACCACAGACTTCTGTTTGAGTTGTTTCAGGAAGCCAGTGAGCTAAAGAAGAATGGAAAGTCCTGATAAAAGTAGATTACTTCAAAGAAAGTCTTTAAATACAAAATTTGTGATTATTTAGTCAGTTAATCTATTTTAATCTATTAATCTGTTTTAATCTATTTTAGGTATTGAAATTCTGCATGAAATATAATTCCTTTTGAAAAAGTAAAGCAAGTCAGTCAAAAAATCTTGACAAAGGAATATAAGCAGTTAAATATTGATATAAGAAAACAATCTAAAAATAAGTTGTTTAGAGTGAGAAGAAGGTGGGCACCATTCTGGTTTTTAAAAACAAGAGAAAATCGTAATGATATCTTTGGGAGTGAGTAATGACTAAGGATTTGGGCTCTTCCAGCAAATTTTCCTGTGCTCCGGAAAATATTAAGATTTTGTATGAAAACCTTTTTTGCACTCTTGGAGGCCAGAGATTGTCCATATACTGCTGTTTTGGTTGCTCTGTTGCTGGATGCAGTGAACCAGCAATTATTTTTCTTTTGTTATTTTTTATATAACTAATTTTTATGTAAATACTTTGTAAAATATGTATTTTATAAATATGTAGAAAAACATTGGTCACATAAACTCTAAAAGTAGTATGTTCCTTGTGAGAAGCGAGATGGAGAATAGAACGAAGTAGAGCTTTAAATTTTTTTCTCTGTGTGCTTATATATTTGAGCTCTAAGAAAAGAGTTATTTGTTCTTATAGCAGTTAAAGTCAGAAAGGGAAAAAGTTGTATAGGAAAATAAATTATGTAAAAAATTCTTAAATACTGTTGAAATCCTTATGATTTAAAGCAGATTTTTAAAAAGAGGTATAGAACTGATTGTGGAAGCAAATAATATATCTAATATACAGTATAACTTTTAGAAATATTTAAGTGTTCTGTATTACCTTGTTTTAAAAAAATTTTTTAAAGATTTTATTTATTTGAGAGAGAGAGAGGGAGAGACAGAAGGAGTGATGGGGAGGGCAGGGAGAGAGAGAGAGAGAGAGAAGCAGACTCCCTGCTCAGTAGGAAGCCTAATGTGGGGCTGGATCCCAGGACCTGGAGGTCATGACCTCAGCTTAACTGACTGAGCCACCCAGGCGCCCCTGTATTACCTTATTAAATGAATTATCAACTGAGTCTACTATCCAAGACCTTGAAATTTAGAATATTATTATTTGTGGTTTGATATTTTTGAGTGTTTTAGATGGCCCCTTGCTTATAAATATCTTTAGTCAGTATAGTTTTGTTTTATTTAATTTTTAAAAAGATTTATTTATTTATTCTAGAGAGAGAGTGGGAGGGACAGAGGAGAGGAGAGAGAGAATCCCAAGCTGACTCTGGCTCAGTGCAGAGCCCAGCCCAGGGCTCAATCCCATGACCCTGAGATCATGACCTGACCCGAAACCAAGAGTCAGAGGTTCAACTGACTGAGCCACCCAGGCACCTCTAGTCGGTGTAGTTTTAAAGTGTGCTTATTTTCAACTTCTGTAGTTAGATTTCATTTTCTCTAACTACCAAGATCAGGGGAAATGTACCACTTCCAGTCTTCCGAATCCTACAGTGAATTTTCTGGGGTTTTGTTGATCTTGATAATGACAACTGTGATCTGTGTTCTCTTAGGAAATTTTTTTTCTTTCTAATATTTGATGGCACTGTTAAGATAGAAATATGCAAAGGTCAATGTTATTTTACTAATAACCAACTTTAAGAGTTCTTATTTCCCTGTGTCATTCTTCTCATTTAGCTTATTCCACAAGTCAGGTACGTACCTGGAAGAAAGAAATGTTCCCCTCATTCATTAGATTTTCTCTTTTCCTGTCTTATATTCATTTTTTTAGTATGTATAGTTTTTTGAGTACTTACTATCTGTCAGGCACTGGAGATAGAGAACAGGTAGGCCAGATTCCTGCTCTCATGAAGTGTAAACACATCCTCCATCTTCATAGAGGTTATAGAAAATCAACACATAAATAAATAATTTCAGGGTGCCTGGGTGGCTCAGTTGGTTAAGTGTCTGCCTTCGGATCAGGTCATGATCCTGGGGTCCTGGGACCGAGTTCCCCTTTGGGCTCCCTGCTCTGTGGGAAGCCTACTTCTCCCTCTCTTTTTCTCATGAATGAATAAGTAAGTAAGTAAGTAAGTAAATAAATAAATAAATAAATATATAAATAAATAAAATCTTAACATAATTTCAGATAATGCTAAGACAGGAGTGATTAGGGCTGGTATAGCTGTAACACATGTGGAGTTGGGCAAGATTACAGCTGGAGGACTGTATATCAAAATGTTTGAATATTAGTTAAGAATCAAGCTACACCGTTGGTACAGTCTCGAGTTCCCGTGCTGTCCACTTACTTCCCAGGACTGCATCCTCAAGACCCAGAGGCTAAAGGAACTGTTGTTTTTTTATAGCCAGCCTTTCTACTTGTTAGTTTGATTAGTAGCATGGATATCTTGCTACTAAGATATCCATGGATGAGTTGTGCCTGGACCCATCAAAAACAGTGTGAACTGATCCTGTCAAGTCCCTAGGAATCCAGTATGGAGAGTAACCCTCTCTAGATCCTTGTTTTTCCAACTCAAGACTTTCAGGAAATTCTAAACTCTTCCCCAAATTGCACTTCCCAAGAAGAGAGGAGGGAATGCAGGTATCTGGGAAACGTGGCTTTCCTAGGCAGTCCTTCTGGTGGATTTGGGACAGCCAACTTTAACTGATTAAAGCTTTTATGAGAAACCATTCCTTCTGTGAGTTCTCAGGGCAGAAGCTGTGGTGATTTTTCTCCTTTCTCCATAGATACTGGGGTACCATCAGTTCCTTCTCCTTTGGCCTAGGGCGGGGTGGGGGCAGGGAATACCTCTTCCAGCACCTCTCCCTTGTAATTCCCATTTGCTCAATTGCTTATTGAAGTTTTGGGGAAAAAAAAGACAACACACCACAACTTCCTTATAAGGCTGAAAGAGGAAAAAAAAAATCTTTGTTTTAGTGATTGTGGTATGCAGAGCACTTTGAACTGTAGGCCTTTGGTAGAGGCTTTTCTTGCCTAGGTCTAAGAGTGTTAGTGGACTGAGAATGAAGGTGACCATAGACCATTCTTTTACATGCCTCTTTGACTTTTCCCTATCCTGCTACCCCTGAATCTGCCTAGCCCCTGACTCAATTTGTTTTAATTTGTAAAATGAAACTGGTATCCCTTGGGATATCTATGTCTAAAAAGTAAGCTCCAAATGAAAATAAATATTATCTAAAAGTTTTTTTGTGTGTGTGAGATTTAAGTAGCAATGATTAATTTTTCTTTCTCTGCTTCCCTGCCAGAAAAACACACCTAAACAAAAAAAACACCAAAACAACAAAAAAAGGCAAACTATATACAAAACTGTTGTGGATTTGAGTATTGGCTTAATTACCTTGTATTTTCTCCTTACAGGTGTGAAAGTTGTGTGGATTTACTGTTTATGAGAGGAGCTGGAAACTGTCCTGAGTGTGGTACTCCGCTTAGAAAGAGCAACTTCAGGGTACAACTCTTTGAAGATCCTACTGTGGACAAGGAGGTTGAGATTCGGAAAAAAGTCCTAAAAATGTAACTATAATTGTTTGAATGATTCAGTATACAAAGAGGACTTTAAGTATTATTTCAATAATTGCTATAAATATTTACTGATGGAAATACAGTTTGGCAAGTGAATAGATATAAATTGGTCTATGCATTTGTTCAACAGAAATTTATTAAGTACTTAGAGAATATCTAGCCTTTTTTAGAGAAGAGTAGATCATTTTGATTGATAGCTTTACAATTTATTTATTATTTTTTAATTTAGTTAAATATATATTGAGTACCTACTGTGTGCATATGCTGTGTTATGCATATTAGGCACTAGGTATGAAGTGAGTGAAATAGCTATGAAACTTGCCCTCATAAGGCTTACAGTATAATAGTATAGGATAGCAGGGAGATAGATAATAAAACAGGCAAACTAAACAACTATGTGATTATAAATTGAGAAGAATATTATGAAGTTAGTGACTGAGTGTGGGTGTGTGTCACTGATATCAGGTGGGCCTGTATCATTTGAGATTTGAAGTCTGTTAGAGAAAATAATGTGTTAGCTATAATTTATTTTCATATATATCTGTATACATAATATATTTAATATTATCTTTTTCATTTATAATTTAGTTTTTATTTACTTTTTTTTAAAGATTTTATTTATTTATTTGAGAGAGAGAATGAGGGAGAGAGAGCACACAAGTAGGGAGAGAAGTAGAGGGAAAGGGAGAAGGAGACTCCCCGCTGAGCAGGGAGCCCAACATGGGGCTCGATCCCAGGATTCTGGGATCGTGACCTGAGCTAAAGGCAGATGCTTAACTGACTGAGCCACCCAGGCGGCCCTAGTTTTTACTCTTTGTGGATAGTTTTAGGTTTTATTTTATCTGTCCTTTTATTAAAAGTCACCTTATTGTTTTTGAAGTTTAACAAATTAATATGTAAGTTTAATTTATTTTTATTATTATTTTTATTATACTTTTTGGTGGTGTATGTTTCAACCTAAGTCACCACTGTTTTAAAGATTTGTTTATTTTAGAGAGAGAGTGAGAGAGCAAAAGAGTGAGAGCAAAAGCGGGAGGAGCAAGGAAAGGGAGAGAAAATCTCAAGCAACTCTGTGCTCAATGCGGAGCCTGATGTGGGGCTTGATCTCACAACCCTGAGATTGTGACTTGAGCCAAAAGCAAGAGTTGGACCCCCAACTGACTACGCCACCCAGGTCCCCCCAGGTCACCAGTGTTTTAGCATCTTTCTAGGTACTTAACCTGTGTTATTTTATCAATGTCCCAGACTGCTCTTTTATTATTTTTATTGTTTCTGGGAGATAGTCTGTTTTATTTTTATTTTATTTTTCTTAAAGATTTTATTTATTTATTTGAGAGAGAGTGAGAGCAGAGGGAGAGCTGAGAGAGGGAGAGCACAAGCAGGGGGTGAGGTAGAGAGAGAAGCTGAATCCCTGCTGAGCAGGGAGCCTGTTGCAGGACCTGAGCCGAAGGCAGGCGCTTAACCAACTGAGCCACCCAGGCCCCCCAGGGTCTTTTTTATATTTATTTGTTTATTTTTATTGATCCCTGTAGTTTTTTAATTCTTCATAGGGACATTATAATATATGTAGAATTTCCTGATCTAATATTCTTTAGACTGTAATTGTCATGAAAAATAGGAAGGTGTTTTTTGAATTAAGTTTTAGCTTTCTGAAAATTATCAGCTCTATTTATAAGAAGTAAATCAGGCTCCTAATTTCTTTTTCTTTCTTTTCCTTAAGTTTTAGAAGGATTTAAAATATTTTATCATTCTCTCTTGATTCTGTTCCTTCTTTGTAATCATAAGAATTTAAGAACAACATTCTTGGTCATGGTGTCAAGAAAACTGTTTTACAGAGTAACCAATAAGCAATCCTTTTCTATGTATTATGAATAAAATATGTAAGAAGAAGCAAACCAATTAGATAATATTGAAAGCAAGAGATGTGTAATATGTTGAATTTTTTCTTCTATTAAAGATACAATAAAAGAGAAGAAGACTTTCCTAGTCTGAGAGAATATAATGATTTCCTGGAAGAAGTGGAAGAAATTGGTATGTTTTTTGATGCTTGCACTTTTGGTGTGCTACCCTGTGTTCTTTTATCTTTTAGATGCCTAAAAGATAAACATCTCACATAAAATCTCTAACAAGTTTTGTTGTGATGGCTGTTGCTTTACCTATTTACTTTCTGTTGTACTTTAATCATGTTTGTTAAATTGAAGCCATACTTAAGTAAAGGACATACTTAAGTAATAAACATTTTGTCTCAGGAAAAATAGTATCACTTTTTTTCCCCCAAGATTTTATTTATTTATTTGAGAGAAAGAGAGCACAACTGGGGGAGTGGCAGAGAGAGAGGAAGAAGTAGGCTCTTTGCTGAGCAGAGAGCCTGACATGGAGCTCGATCCTAGGACCCCGGGATCATGACCTGAGCTGAAGGCAGACGCTTAACCGACTGAGCCACCCAGGCGCCACAGTAGTATCAGTTTATAGCTGGGAAGAAAGGCTGTATCTGTACATATCATCTATATGTTGAGGAGGTGTTAGAGTCAACACAAGGAAGAAGTACACAGATTTTTTAAAAATAGGATTTCTATTATCTGTCTATGGTGACTAAAGCCATATGTTGTTTATCATTTATGTCTCTGTGCATACAGTAGTTTGAAAATAATTTGAAGCAGTTGACTATTGAAATGGCATTCTTTTATTCAGTATTATTCTAGAATCAGAGGTTAGAGTAATCTTAGTGCCTTTTCTTTCTTTTGTGATTAGTCAAAAGGATATGTTCAGGGGCTCCTGGGTGGCTCAGTCGTTAAGTGTCTGCCTTAGGCTCAGGTCATGATATCAGGGTCCTGGGATTGAGCCCCACATCGGGCTCCCTGCTCAGTGGGAAGCCTGCTTCTCCCTCACCCACTCCCCCTGCTGGTGTTCCCTCTCTCGCTGTGTCTCTCTCTGTCCAATAAATAAATAAAATCTTAAAAAAAAAAAAAGCATACGTTCATCGAAATAAAGAATTATTTTTGGTTTCTTAAATAAGATTTCAGAGATATTAAAAAGCCTGGAAGTTGTTATACATCAATTAAAAAATTAATGCTTTTTTATAGCTGCCATAATTATTATTACTCAATATAGGTTTGGAAATGATACAAAAATTACAGACTGTGAAAATAAAAATGAGACTTAGAGAATTAAACAAATCATCTTTTTTATTCTTCTCTCAAACCTGATAGACAAGCTTGTACTTATGTTATTTCATATTTAAAATATGAATATAACAGATTGATCATTCTTTAGAAGGTTTATGTATGGAAAATTTTTAGAAAATTTAAACTCTTGAAGAATGGAGTATTCTAATGCCTTTAACTTCTTTATTAACTGAGAAAAACCCAGAGAATCTTTTTATTTCAACTGTTACGGAAACTTTTCTAAAATACCTAAGTTCATTTGTTATGTCATAACAAATAGCATGTACAGAATATAACTTAAGCTTTTTCTGGGATCTTTTAGTGCCTTGGAGCCATTGTTTTTTCATTCTAATTGTATTCATTGCACTTTATGTATAATCTTAGCAACCATCAGTGGCTTGGAGTTTAGTTGAACAAGTGGTAGCATTGGGAGTGACAAGGCAAAGTAGAAAAGTTATGATATTGACTGAGAAGGCAGACTGAAAGAAATCTGTAAGAACTGGGCAAGTGTAGAACTCTGGCTGTACCTAGATATTAAGTATAGGACAGGCAGTTGGAAATAATAGCAGGAAGAAATCCAGCTCACCTTCATTCTAAAGGCAATGCGATTATTTAAGAGTCTGGTCAGGCAATAAAGAGAAAGGAGATTATAGATGTCACAGAGTGAGTTATAATACATGGTTACAAGTCCAAGCAGGCAGGTAGGATGGATAATCTAAAGAAACCAATGGACAAAGAAGGTGGGGAGGTGGGGATCTTGATTCTAGAATAAGGTTCTGGTTGAGCAATTATTTTTAAACATATATATTTTTTTCTATGGAATGAATTAGTTGGAAGATATGAACTGGGGGCCCATAGGTAAGACCATGTTTATGTCCAGAAGCAGGGCCAGGATTGACAGGTAAGAGCAAGTCTGGCTATTACAGCTATAACCATATGTAGTCCTTTCCTTACCAGAAAGAAAACTGGGGCTTACAGCATTTAATTTGAAAGTGATTCTGCTATCATGTATATTCATGGAGGACTATCTTCAGTTGCAGTTATGTCGAAGCTTTCTTAACCTACCTCCACTTAATTGACCCATTGGATTAACCGACATTTCCCAGTTCTTCCATAAAATATGCTGATTGAAGCCCAAAGCTTAATGAGTACATGATTAACCTTGTTCATTAGAAGATGTCCTCAAGTACATCTCTGTACTTCTCTCACCAGTTCATTTATATACTGAGAGTTGTTTTCATTGGTAACCAGGCCTTCTTATTTATTTATACTTGTAATTATGTAATTTAATCAAGTAGTTTATATGGTTGACACATTTTCTGAAGGATTCTGCTTCTCCAGTTCTTATTCCACTTTAGAAAATGGAAACTGAACAATATGGATGACAAATATGGTTTATACAAGAAAGAAGCAATTAAATAAACTAAAGACTAGACATTGGCTATATGTCATTAAGTTAGAGAATGACTGTATACTTACTATATATGTTTTAAGTTAAAGTATTTAAGGAGTGTGTGTGTGTGTGTTTCTCTCCCTTAACAGACTTTTGTAAGTAATCAGCTACTGATCTTGATCATGCTGGATAAAGAGCAGTTCTGACTGTATTTGAAGATATTGATGAAGTTTGGGGTCTAGCCTCTTGGACTTTAGAGTTTATTTTCTGAACTTCAGCTCAGTTTAGCAAATATTATTTGTTCTATGTGAACTGCTTTACTTGCGGGACATGTATGATCTTTGCCTTCAGTAAGTTCAGACTCTAAAGGGGGAAATAATTATGTGAACTAATAACTATAATATAATGTGAAAGTAGTATAGGCATTTATTTATAAAGTGTTATGGGAATAAAGATAACAATTCAGCATTGGGAAATGGAAGTATAGTTTGATTAGAGTAGAGGTCATATTTGAATTTGACCTTAAAAGATGGAATAGGAATTTACCAGGTGGGAAGAGGATGGAGGAATATTTCTAGCAGAAGACAAAATTACAGGGATATAAGGGTATTGAATATGTTGGAGAATGAGCAAGTAATGTTGCAGGTAAGTAGAACATGGGGAATAACTAGAAATGAGGCTTGAGAAACAGACTAGACCTGGGTTAATGAGAGTTTTGCAAGCTAGGCTGTCAGGATAAGATTTTATTCTGTGGCCAATAGTGAGCCAGCAGGATAGTGTGGAACAATGTGGAATATTGACAGGAGATCCTTGAGTCTGGGAAACATTTTTAAGGGGCCATTAAAGCAATTTGGATGAGAAATAATGAGAGCTTCGAGTAGGTAGTAGGGGGGTAGAATAGATAAAGGGGATGTTTTAGACAGAATATTCAAGGACTAATTTGGGGGGTGAGGTAGAAAGAGCAGGCAGGGATGAGTTAAAATTGATGACCTGAAGCAGTAGTATGGTATTAATCAAGAAAATAAAAGCTGGAGAACAGGCAGTATTTTTTTATTGTTTTGTTTGGTGGAGAGGGAAGCAATGAGGGAAAGACTAGTTTTAGCTCTTTTAAAGTTTTGTTAGGGTGTGGCTCCACCACTTAGTTGTGTGTCATTGTTTTACTTGTTACAGTATAAATAAAACTTCCTTTTAAAATCTTGTTTCAGTAGCTGTCTACTTTGTGTTTTCATGCTTTCAAAGATGATTGATTCAGTGACTGTGCTATCTGTATTGGCTATCTCTGTGTCCATCAAAAGTATAAAATGTTAATTTAATGGGCACCTGTTAAGTGCCAGACTATGCTGTATTCACATTATCTCGCATAATTTTCACAACTCTGAGAGAGGCATTTTTATCCCTTACTTGGCATATGGAGAAGAAATAAAAGGAGCTTAAGTATTGTACACAGGATTACATTGCTAGTAGATAATGGAGCCAAATTTTGAACATAGGTTTTTCTGACTCTCAGAGCCCATGAAAGTGCTTGCTAGTCTTAGAGTAGCTCTAGTCTGAGTCTAGAACATGGGGTGCTAACTGGGGAAATAGTAGGAGATGAAAGAAAAATAAGTAGATTGGGACCATATTTTGAAGGACGTTAAAGAAGATAGAACTCAATAATAAAGGTTGAAGGGTGCTATTGAAGATGCTTAGGCCTAAAATGAGAGGAATAGAGTTGGTAGGGTGGCTAAGGAGTCAATGTTTAGGACTTATAAATTGGGGATTGGTCATTTGGTTAAATTAATTTCATTTTGAATCCTTTCAACATCACAAATATAAAAATTTTAAGATACTGTGATTTTGAATAATGGCATGAAAAATTACAATAGAAGGGGCATACATGAAGATGAACTTTCTTATACTATTAACAATAGGCTCCTTTCTATGGTTATGACAAACTAAACATAAAAATTCTTGTTCCTTTTGGCCCCAGGGATTATCTCAAAGGTTTGTTCTTAGTTTCATAATAAATAGATTATTCTTTTGGTTCAGGGTATGCTTATTTTGAAAGGGTGAGAAAGTCCTAAGGGCTTTAATTATAAATTCTGGATGTCAAAAAGACTTCAAAATTGTACTTAAATAACATTAAATCTTTCAGAAAATACAATAGGGTTTTTGTTGCCTTTTAATACTCGACTAAAGGCAGGTCAGCATCTGAGCTAAACCAGCAACCAGATAAAGGGGCAAATGACTGTTACAGAAAATTATCTTGTATTCTTTTTTCTTCAAGGCTGTTATACCAACCTGATTCATTATGGCATGAATGAGACTTGCTTCATCTGAAAAGTTTTAAAAATAGTACTTTACTTTTTAAAAAAAAACTTTTATTTTTTTCTTCTTTTTAAAGGAAGCAATTTGTATTATTTATGATTATAAATTTGTATCTATGATATTGCTATTACCTTGGCTTTCTAAATGAAAAAATGAAATAAATTGGTTATTTTAGTTTTCTTGGAATTGATTATAAAGTTTTTAATAAGCATAAAAGAAAGTTGTATGCAGCTAAATTTCACTTAGGATTCAATTCTACCTATTTCTGGGTTCTACTTAATAGAAAATTTAAATCGATAGTACACTGTCTAGCTTGCTGATAAACTTTTCTTTAACTGTTCTAAATGTTCTATTAGAGTTCAGTGTAGGATATCAGTTTGATTACCTCTACTTCTCAGATTTATAACCAAAAGAAATCAATATAATTTTTTCCCTGTACTTTATATCTGCTTGCTTTGCCATTCTGTAGAATTCAATCGTGTAATTATAAAGATCATTTTAATTAAATCTGTAATTATAAAGGTAATTATAAACATTAGCATTGGTTTATTTATTTTTTCCTCTTGTGGTAATTCTACAAGTATTTCTTGAGCTTTTACCAGATGGGAAGTTCCCTTTTTTTTTTTTTTTTTAAATAGACCTTATTTTTTAGAGCAGTTTTAGAGTCATAGCAAAATTCAGTGGAGAGTACAGAGTTCCCATATGCCCCCTGCCCCACACATGCACAGACTTCCTTGCTATCAACATCCCCCCACCAGAGTGGTAAATTCATTATAATCAATGAGCCTACATTGACATATCATTATTCTTCAAAGACCATAGTTTATATGAGAGTTTACTCTTCATGTACATTTTATGGGTTTGGACAAATATATAATGACATGTATCCACCATTATGGTATCGTACAGAATAGTTTCATTGCCCGAAAGTTCCTCTGTGCTCTGCCTATTTGTCCCTCTTCCTCCCCTAATTTCTGGCAACCATTGATCTTTTTCTGTCTTTTAGATTTACCTTTTTTAGACTGTCACGTAGTTGGAATCATAGTATGTAGCCTTCTTAAATTGGCTTCTTTGACTTAGCAGTAATATGTGTTTATGGTTCCTCCTTGTCTTTGCATGATTTGATAGCTCATTTGGTTTTATTGCTGAGTAATATTTCATTGTCTGGATGTTCCACAATTTATTTATTAACCTATTGAAGGACATCTTGGTTGCTTCCATGCTTTGGCAGTTATGAATAAAGCTGCTATAAACATTTGTGTACAGGTTTTTGTGTGGACATAGTTTTCAGTTCCTTTGGATTAATACCAGGGAGTGTGATTGTTGGATAAAATGGTAAGACTATGTTTAATATTGTAAGAAACAAAATGTCTTCCAAAGTGTTGTGTCGTTTTGCATTCCTGCTGCAGTGAATGAGAGTTCTTGTTCCTCCACATCCGTGTCAGCGTTTGATGTCAGTGTATTGGATTTTGGTCATTTTAATGGGTATGTACTGGAAATTTTTTATTGAAGTGTTGGGAGTGATAAAGATGAATCAGACCTAGAATCTGCCCTCATTGAACATTAGGTCAAATAGATATGTACATCGAAAATATTTTTGTGGGGTAGAAAGTGGATAAGTGCCACCAGTATGATATTAAGCTATGTATTGTGGGCATCAGGGATGGAGAGATTGTACCTGCAAAGTGAGTTATAAAGAAGAGCTGGTGATTAAACTGGATGTAGAAAGGTGGGCCAGATATGGATATCTACAGTTCTGGGTTATGGTTGGTTCTAAGATGTGGGTTCTCTGGGAGCAGTATGATCACAAGTATGGAGGTAGGAAAGTGCGGAGCCTGTACAGGGGCAGCGGAAGAGCTGAACTGTGCTACCAGCGTTTTTCAGGCATTGAGAGAAATAATACAACTAATGTTATAGATAAAAGTTCAGGCTTTAGAATCAGACAGCCTATGTTAAAATCCTGGTTACAACATTTACTGGCTATATAACTTGGATGTAGTTATTTAATGTCTTTAAACCTTATCTATAAAATGTGAATAATAGAAGTACCTATCTCATAAGGTAATTGGGAGGATTACGTGATATAATTAGGCCAGATGCTGGACATGGTGCCTGTGATACGTACTTTCGTAGATACTTGATACAACGCACAGTGTAGAGTGTATTCTTCAAGCAAAATTTTGAAGAGATCACTTCAAGCAAACAAATGAAGCAAAGCCTCTCTGGTTGGAATTGCTTAGTCTTTCTTTCCATTGGTTCTTGAAGAGGCTCCAAGGATTCTGCAGGACTCACAGAGAGGGAAAAGCAATGTAAGATAAAATTGGATTTTCATTTTTCAAGGCATTGTGGCTGCAGAAGCAATGAGTGAACTAGTGACTGGATGATATAATCAGAAACTTGTTTTAGTAGGGTTAATTGGTAGCTGATTCAATTAAAGGGAAGGACAGTTTATTCCTTTAATAAATACTTCTTCAGCAACTAGCACAGTGCTAGACATTATTTAATGCATGAAGCAAGGATACTTTCAGTTCTTCCCTGTTGTCACTTGATCATATAGTGTCCTGTATTATTACTTCAGTTTATGTGTTTAGGGGTGATCTCCCTAATGAGAGATCTTTAGTCTTTGAAAATAGGAAATTTTTTGTATGCTCAGCACCGTAGTGTTGGGAACCGAATAGATAATCATTGAATTCTCCTTTCCTCACTTCTTTTCCTTATGTCTGGATGATACAGAGATTGTATGGTCTTTTAGTGCAAGACAAAGTGTAAGTAAAGAATGCTGTATATGTGTGTATACATATTATATGTAGTAGAAAGAGATTTTTATATGAGCTGTAAATAATGTTTTCAACATTTGTAAGAGAGGGAAGTTCTTTCTAGTTAGGGACGTCAGGGAGAACTTCATAGAAAAGGTAGTTTTTGGGTAGACATTTAAAAATTGGGTTTAGGGGCGCCTGGGTGGCTCAGTCGTTAAGCGTCTGCCTTCGGCTCAGGGCGTGATCCTGGCGTTGTGGGATCGAGCCCCGCTTCAGGCTCCTCGCTGGGAGCCTGCTTCTTCCTCTCCCACTCCCCCTGCTTGTGTTCCCTCTCTCGCTGGCTGTCTCTCTTGCTGTCAGATAAATAAATAAAATCTTAAAAAATAAATAAATAAATGTTCTTTAAAAAAATAAAAATTGGGTTTAATTTCAATAGTAAGAATGGGGATCAGGCATTTTAGGCAGAATGGTGTGATCAAAGGAACTGGAACAGGAAATGTAGGGGACATTTGGGAAATGCATACTGCTTTCAAGACAGGTCTTTTTTAAAAAGAGAGAAAAATAGTTATAGCCAGATTTTGAAGTGTTCTGAATTCTAAGATTTGATATTTTTTCTAGTAAAAGGGGGAAAGGCAGAAGGGATGAGAGGACTCTGTATGGGATGGTAGAGATGCAAGGTGATTAGAGGTGTGCTTCAGAAATATTAGTGTGACAGCATTGTATATTATGGATTGGGTTAGAGTATAGGTTCATCTCCTTCCTGGAGATAGGAAGTTAAGTCAAGAGATTATTATAAATGATCCGGGGAGAAATACGATCTGGCTTGGTATATTGTCAGGGCACTTTGAGAATAAGGGCAGCTTTAAAGAGATTTTGGTGGTAGAATCGTAGGATTTGGCTACTGCTACTTGTAGAATGCAAAGGAGAGTGGGTCAAATGAATCAAGTATTAAATCTTGGTGTCTTAGCATGGTAATCATTAACAGATAAAGATTTACAAGGAAGAACACATTTGGAGATAATTATGTGTTTGGCTTTCTGAAATGCACTTTGAGATAGTGTCAGCTTTTCCTGGCATTTATTTGGTTGAAACTATGGGAAGTGACGAGATTGCCCAAAAAATAGAGAGGGAAGGAAAGAGGGCAACAGCCAGAACCATACAGATTACTTAGAGACTAGGAAGAGCCAGAGATGGAAACAGGAAGGAGTAGTTGGAGTAGTAGGACACAGATCAGGAGAATGTATTAAATTAGTCAAGAGAAGGAAGTGCCTAAGGGAAAGTAAGTGATCCCTGTTGTTAAGTGGGTATAGATACTGAGGATGGTAGAGGTTGTAAAAGATTATTGGATTTGGTGGCTTAATAGATGACCTGTTAAATTATAAGGAGTAAAGTGTGAGTGATTGGCAAAGATAGCAGAATCACACTCCATTAACAAGTGTATCACAGTTGACTTTTTAAGGGCAGTTGCCAGTTTTGAGCTTCCTTCTTTGTTTTGTGTTGGGGCCAGAGTGCGATTTATGGAGAATGCCTAGCGTTGCATACTAGCCAGATTCCCTGGTTTACCACCATTACTATTTTCTTTTCTACTTTGTGGTAAAAAAGCTGGAGAAGTAGTTAGAGGGCTATTGTTTCTCAATTTCTCATTTTTCCCAGAGTTTTAAAATTGCATATAATAGAATTGATGATTGCTTTTGTTTTTTCTTTTTCTTTTTTTTTTTTTTTAAAGATTTTATTTATTTATTTGACAGAGATAGCCAGCGAGAGAGGGAACACAAGCAGGGGGAGTGGGAGAGGAAGAAGCAGGCTCATAGCGGAGGAGCCTGATGTGCGGCTCGGTCCCATAACGCCGGGATCATGCCCTGAGCTGAAGGCAGATGCTCAACCACTGTGCCACCCAGACGCCCCTGCTTTTGTTTTTTCTACATACCTAAGTGAGCCTGGATTCTTAACAGTGATTATGATAAGTTGATACTGAAATCCTTTGGCCTTTTGAGGAGATAAAAATGAAATAATGGATGAGATTGGTCTTTAGAGTATGTTTGATACCTTATTCAACAATATAGGTAACCCTATGTTGGGCACCCAATATTACTTTTCAATTCTTATAACCCTCTATAATCCCAAAATCTAGGAACTATTTAACTTTCTCTGTCTGGCTTATTTTACTTGGTGTAATACTTTCCAGGTCCATTCATGTTGTTGCAAATGCCAAGATCTCATCTTTTTTTATGCCTAATATTCCATTATATGTATATATACCACATCTTCTCTATTCATTCCTTTATTGATGGACATGTGAATTGCTTCCATATCTTGGCTATTGTAAATGATGCTGCAGTAAACATAGGGGTGCATATATCCTTTTGAATTAGTGCTTTTGTTTTCTTTGGTAAATACCTAGTAGTGAAATTACTGGATCATATGGTATTTCTACCTTTTCTTGTTTGAAGAACCTTCATATTGTCTTCCGCAGTTAACTATATTAATTTACATTCCCAGCAACAGTGTATGAGGGTTCATTTTTTTCTGCATCTTTGGCAACACTGGCTATCTCTTTCTTTATTGATTTTAGCCATTGTTACAGGTGTAAGGTGATATCTCATTGTGGTGTAGATTTGCATTTTCCTGATGGTTAGTGATATTGAGCATCTTTTCATGTATTTGTTGGCCACTTGTATATCTTCTTTGGAAAACTGTTTATTCAGGTCCTCTGCTTTTTAATCGGATTATTTGTGTTTTTGGTGTTGAGTTGTATCAGTTCTTTGTAAATTATATATATTAACCCCTTATCAGATGTATCATTTGCAGATATATTCTCTCATTCAGCAGGTTGCCTTTTTGTTTTGTTGATGGTTTTCTTCACTGTGCAAAAAGTGTTTTATTTTGATGTAGTCTCAATAGTATATTTTGGCTTTTGTTTCCCTTGCCTTAGAAGACATACCATATGATTTCACTTTTATGTGTAATCTAAAAAACAAACAAATGAATAACCAAACAAAGTAGAATCAGACCTATAAATATAGAGAACAAACTGAACATTGCCAGTGGGGAGGGGGTGAGAGGATGCATTACATGGGTGAAGGGAAGTAGGAGATACAGGCTATGAGTTATGGAATGAATAAGTCACAGGGATATAAGGTATAGCATAGGGAATATAGTCAGTGGTGTGTAATAGGGTTGTATGGTAACAGATTGTAACTACACTTGTGAGCATAGCATAACCTATAGTTGCTGACTCACTATGTTGTACACCTGAAACTAATGTAACATTGTGTGGCAACTATACTCAAATAAAAAAAGCAAGGAGAGCAAGTAAAAGAAAAGAGTCTAGGAGCTATTTGAGATGGTTGTTGAGGGAAGGAGTGAGATGGGGAAGGAATTTGTAAAAGTATGGCTTAGAGCATAGTTATTTAGGGTAGATCAAACCTGTTTATAGGACAAGCAAGAATGAAGGATAAGTAATTGGAGAAGGGATAGAATGGCTGATAATGGATGGACAAGGATTACAGAAGAAGCCAAGCGAGGTCTGAATTGAATTATGGAATAGAAGAGTCTTAATGATGTGGATTTTTCTTTAGACAGGCTTATGCAAACAGGATAGGTTAGTTGGTACTTTATAATATGAATTTGAATATACCAAAAGAGGTGCTTTGGTTGTTATTCAGAGTATCATAGTGACTGATGTAAACTTAGAAGGGAGTAAAAGGCATTATTTTGAGTTGGAATTCTATAAAAATTATGAAATTATTAAAAAATTAATTAAAAATTATAAAAAATTCTAACTCATTGAAAATTTATCACTTTTTGAACATACCTCAGTGGCTTCTTATTATGAAATTATTTTAGTTATCTTAAGTTTGGGTGCCAGTTTATCCTTTACGTTCCTAGTTAAGCTACGCTCTATTTCATACTCTAGATCTAGACTATATGGGAAATAATTCAGGCTTGTGTGCAGCCATGTTGGAGACCGTTGGAATGTGAATAAAACTTGTTTTTCTGGGGATGCCTGGGTGGCTCAGTTCTTTAAGTGTCTGCCTTCAGTTGGGTGGTGATTCAAGGGTCCTGGGATTGAGCCCTGTGTCAGGCTCCCTGCTCAGTGGGGAGTCAGCTTTTCCCTCTGCCCCTCCCCCTGCTTGTGCTCTCTCTCTCTCTGTCTCTCTCCCCCTTTCTCTCTCTCAAATAAATAAACAAAATCTTAAAACTTGTTTTTGTTTGCTGCAAATTATACAAATATATAATATTTTTTATTCTTTTGGATAATTTTTCTATTTGTGGAGCACAGATTCTTTTTAGTATTGATTCTGACCAGTGTAGTAGATCCCAGACTTACTCTTTTTACTTAAGAAATCTAAGTAATGTTTTATATGCTTTTAAAGCTAGACTGGGGCCTATAAAAATCAAATCTAATATGATTATGGCAAGCATATACCTTAGGTTTTTTGGGGTGCTTCAGAGATTTAGATATTCTATATGATAGTCTGACAGTCTTAGAGTTGGCTTTGAAAACATAGTTGCTGAACTAGAATTAGCCTCTAAAATAGATAGTAGGTAAAAGGACATAAAAAGAGCTGTAAGTAATAATCTGATGAATTAAGTCACTTTGATGAATTTTTTTATTATCTACTCAAGATTTATATTAAAACAATATTTCATGTCATTGTTTCCTTTCTGATGCAGTTTTCAATTTGACCAACAATGTGGATTTGGACAACACCAAAAAGAAAATGGAGATGTACCAAAAGGAAAACAAAGATGTCATTCAGAAAAATAAGTTAAAGCTGGTTGGTTGCTAAGTATTTTCTTCTTTTGTGTTAGAAATGAATACTTCCATATGATCCCTGAAAAGCTGTCTTCCCCTAAAACAAGTTAAATTTACAAAGAATTTAGCTGAAATCCAGACCAGAAATACTGTATATGTATATAGGCATGTTAAGATAGGAGGAACACTGTAGCTATAACAACTTTGATGGCATTACTAAAATATATTCTATAAAGGAAGAATTGTGTGCATGCAGAGATTTGTCTTAGCTTATACAATTTAGCTGTCGTTTCTTTAATACTTGCCTTTCTAGTTTTGGAGGAAAGCAGAGGTACTTATTTTTGAGGTACTTTATCAGGAATTTGTGATTGTTGGTCAAAATGATACAAGTCATATCTGGATCACATAGCTTGTGTTTTCATTTTGTGTTTAGAAGGACTTTCTCCTTATAGTCTTAGGAGCGTTTCATTTAGGTACTTCTTCCTTGCCATAAAGCTCTCAAGGAATTGACTACATTTTTGTTCCGTTCATACCCAGCCTGACTTCCCTAGAAAGGTGTCTCATTTCTGAGAGGATCAGGGTGCCATAAAAATGACTTTCTTTGCCCAGTAGCCTTCTCTGGGTACATTAGAAAATACATGCAAAATAGGTATGCCTGGGTAACTTGTTGATTAGCCCCATTTAACTCGTTAATGGAAGGATGTTCTTTTCAAGTGAATACTTTTCATTTAGCATTTTAAGCTAGGAAGTACTGAGAGTTGCTCTGAAAGAATAATCTAATTTCAGGCTGGTTATTTATTTTAAGGCAGAAATTTCTAATTATCTGAAAACTTTATAATGATAGGTTATTGAATAAAACAAATACTTTATTTCAGTGAGAATGTTTGAACTGCTTTTATTCTTTTTATTCTATTAATGTTTAATACCTCGCCATGTTTTAACTAAGTGATTTGGTCAGTAATTCATTAACATTTATTAACTAATTCTGTGCAGAATATTATATCTTCTAGTGATACTGACCTGGGTATTTGGTATTGGTATAAACATACAGACATAGGACCACATTTTTTAAGACGGTGCTAGTTGGTATATATCAGTAGCTGTGGTATCACTGAATAGAGCCCAGCTCTCTTGTGGCCCATGGAGCATGGACTAACTTACATGGCCGATGTCTTTTTACTAATCTTAAGATAGCAACTTGCTTTTCATGTCTCTGTGAATGTTGAAGTCTCCCTGTTTTAAAAACATCTAAGTTGTATCAAAGAAGAAAAGAAAAAAAGTCTTTTGCATGATTAGTTATATAAAGCGACCCATTTCTGATGTAGAGAAACTATTACTGAGTTGTCTGCTAAGGAGATCTTATTTGTTTCATGGAGCTGGTACCTGTCATCAATCAGTGTGAGCATGGAGAAACTGAATATGATCTAACGTTGAAGTAGAGTCTTAGTGAAGATTAGCTTAATATTTATTCTATTCTATTCTACTCATTTATTATTTAAGTGAACTATAGTTAACACAAATTGTTACAGTAGTTTCAGGTGTACAATATAGTGATTCAACAAGCGTATGCAATATGCTATGCTCGTCGCAAGTGTAGCTATCTTCTGTCACCATACAACACTATTATAATACCACTGACTATATTCTCTATGCTGTACCTTTTATCTTTTAGTTTATTCATTCCATAACTGGAAGTTTGTATCTCCTACTCCCCTTCACCCATTTTGCCCATCCCCCCACCCCTTTCCCCACTGGCAACCACCAGTTCGTTCTTTGTATTTATGGGTCTGTTTCTGCTTTTTGTTTGTTTATTCGTTTGTTTTCTTTTTTAGGTTTCACATGTAAGTGAAATCATATGGTATTTGTCTTTCTTTGACTTCTTAATTATTTCATTTAGTATAGTACCCTCTGGGTCCATCTGTGTTGCTGCAAATGGCAAGATCTCATTCTTTCTTTATGGCTGAGTAATATTCCTGTGTGTGTGTGGCGGGGAGGGGTGGGGTGTGTATGTATACTACATCTTTTTCATCCATTCAGCCATCAGTGGACACTTGGGTTGCTCCCTTATCTTGGCTATTCTAAATAATGCTGCAATAAATATAGGGGTGCACATAATCTTTTTGAATTATTGTTTCATTTTTGGGGGGGTAAATATCAAGCAGTGGAATTACTGGACCATATGGTATTTCTATTTTTCATATTTTGAGGAACTTCCATATTGTTTTCCACAGTAGCTATACCAATTTACATTGCCACCAGTAGTGCACAAGAGTTCCTTTTCCTCCACATCCTGGCCAACACTTGCTATTTAAAATCAGCTTAATTTTTATTTTCAATTCTCTAGATTCTCATGAGCAGCAGAGATTGCTGTATAGAATGTCTATCAGTTTAGCAAAATAAAAAAATCAGTTCAATAACATTTGTTGACCATCTGCTAAGCATATTGTACAGCAAGATGAATAAGAAGCCAGTAATTTCAATATAATGTCATAAGCATTTGGAAAGTGCTGTGTGCTTGTTACAGGAGTATGGAGGAGGAATACCTAATCCATTCTGAGAATATTGGGAAAGGCATTCCAGGTGAGATGATGCCTGAATGGGAGCCTTAAAGGACAAGTAGAACTTAACAAGGTGAAGAAGATGGGACACGGGTAAAAATAGTGGTGCCACACAAGAACATTCCAGGCAGAAAGAAATCATAAGCAAAGGCAAGAAGGCATGGGCAATCACAGAGAGTTCTGAGAGGTTTTAGTAGTTTTATATTGCCAAAGTTCAATAGAGGGAGAGTTGAAGTTGGAGAAGTAGAAAGGGTGTAGGTCCCATAAGGAAATTTATTATGAAAAGTAATTTGGGTTTACATAGACCAATTGTGTGTGTGTGTGTGTGTGTGTGTGTGTGTTTAGAGGGAGAGAGAGAAAGTGGCAGGAGGGGCAGAGGGAGAGGGAGAGAGAGAATCCTAAGCAGGCTCCACACCCAATGCAGAGCCTGACCGTGGGGCTTGATCCAACAACCCTGAGATCATGACTGAAATCAAGGGTCAGACGTTTAACTGTCTGAGTCATCCAGGTGTCCCAGTTGTTTTTATGTTTTAATAGGTGAACCTGTTCTTCAAATGAAAGCTTGCTCAGAGTACTTTTGTTAAAGTGATAATGGGAAGAGGGATAGGCTGACTTTCCATCTGCTCAATCTCTTCTGTAGTGTACCTTAGGCATCTTACTAGGGAGTTCCAAGATTCCTTGGAGTAATGTTATAAAAATGTGGCTGTGGATGATTGTCATTGAAGGGTTTGAAACCAAGCGGTAATAAGATATTGTCTGTGTTAGAATAAATGTAGTGGTTTGGTGGAGGTTGAATTTGAGAGAATCAAGGTTCGAGTTTGGGAAACCAATGGGAAGTTATTGCAGTCATGTTGGTGAATTTAGTGGTGACTTAAACAAGAAATGGAGAGGTGGGGATGAATTGGAGAGATAGTTTGAGTTTAAAATAGCAAGTCCTACTGATGGATTAGGAGTGGGAGGTGAAGGCAAGGGAGGTTGATTGGGTAAGGTAGTATCATTAGGAAGAACACAGAGACCTTTAGTTTTCAACCTGCTTCCCTTCTCTCAGTCCAAAACCTTCTTCATTGTCCCCACAGTGTTTCATTTTTATGATGGCTGTTTTCCCAGTTATTCAGTCAGCTATCTAGCTAATCAATATTTATTGAGGCCTACTATGTCCAAGATACTTGCGTATTTTATTTCAGTTAGAAAATTGAGGCTACCAGTTTCTCATTGTTAAAAATGATAGACTATTGGTCTGAATCTCATTTGGCCTGTTGGCAGTGTTTGGTGTAGCCTTCTCCCTTGATACCGAAACCTTCCTCCTTAACTTCTGTGGGGCCACTCCATTCTCCTCTTCATCCTGCTGCTCTCACCTTCCCCTTTCATCTAGCTTTCATTTCTGACTCTAAAACATGGTTCCTTTCAGTGCTTATCTTTATGAGTTAACCCTTTATACTGATTACTCTTCAAATGTTTCTGCAACACATTGTTTTTCTCCTGAGCTCCTAGAATTATACTATGTGATACATACATATATCTATAAACAGTTAATAGACATTTATTTCTTGATGTATCATAGGCACTTAATTCAGCATTCCAGAATGAATTTTTATTTTTTATTATTATTTATTTTAAAAAGATTTTATTTATTTATTTGATAGAGAGAGAGACAGCCAGGGAGAGAGGGAACACAAGCAGGGAGTGGGAGAGGAAGAAGCAGGCTCCCAGCGGAGGAGCCTGATGAGAGGCTCGATCCCAGAACGCCGGGATCATGCCCTGAGCCGAAGGCAGATGCTTAACGACTGAGCCACCCAGGCGCCCCCAGAATGAATTTTTAAATCTTTACCATTTGTTTCTACTATTATGTTCTTTATCCAAGTGTTCAAACCATATCTGGTCTGTCTTCCTATACTGTTGATAGTCTGTCCTCATCGTTTTTCAAATCTGGTTCCCCCTCCATTTCTATTATTATTACCTTATTTAGGGCTCTCATCATTTGTTATTTGGGTTATTGAAATGTTCTAACTGGCTTTCCTGTCTTCAGTCGTGGCCTGATTGATCTGTACACTTTACTGCTTCTAGTTGTCTTTCTGAAGTTATCCCTCAAATTTCCTTAATGTCTTCCTGATTGTCTTAGTATGGCTCAGATTGCCTTAGTATGGTATGAGGACCCTCCATGATCTGCCTTCTGCTTGCCTTTTCAGTTTTATCTAGAATTTTTCCCCATCCCCATACTTCATGACTTGGCCATACCACACATTCCAGCTTTATTCATGTCTTTGCACCTTTGTTTTCTGTGCCTGAAATGCTGTTCCACTCTCCAGTGGGGGCAAATACCTACTGTTTGAAGTCTTAGCTCAACCTCTTAGGTTTCCTAGGGCTGCTGTAACAAATTACTAAAAATTTGGTCACTTATAACAACAGGAATTTTTTATAGTTGTAGAGTCTAGAAGACTGAAATTAAGGTGTGATCAAGGTCATGCTTTCTCCAAATTCTTGAGGGAAGAACCCTTCCTTGCCTCTTCTAGCATCTGGTGGTTTTCAGCAACCTTCAGTGCCACTCTGATCTGTACCTTTGTCTTCATATGGCCTTCTCCTGTGTCTGTGTTTACGTTTCTAGTATGACCCCATCTTAACTTGATTACATCTGCAAAGACCTTATTTCCAAATAAGGTCACATTTATAGGTACCAGGGGTTAAGACTTCAACATATATTTTGGGGGGATACATTTAACCCACAATACTCTGTATGAAATCTTTTCTTTCTCTGGGTGTCCTTTATCACTGCAAGGAGAGTTTACCCCTCTATCAATTCTGTTTTCACTGTACCCTCTTTAACACTTGTTACACTTCATTGATTATGTGTCACTGTTTTACTATAAGGCTCATCTTTTTCTGCTTATATGCTTCCAATCAAGTAGTTTACTTTTCTAGCTTTCATATCTCAGCCCCTAACTTTTTACATTTATTCCTACTAATCCTTCCAAATCAAGTTTGAATTCTCTTCTCCACCAGGGGCCTGAGTTAGAGTAGCAACCTTGCCAATAAAGAAGGAAAAGTTTGTAAAATTATAGGGAGAGATGCTAATAGGATGTAGCAACTGATTTAATTTAAGGGGATAGGGGTGGGGGGCAGAGAGGGAGTAACAGAGGTGAATTTATGGTTTCAAATGGAGTTGACTGAGACGTAGGTGTGCACTTAGTGGACGTAAGGAATATAGGAGTATGATCAGCTTTGGGAGACCAGATGCTAAACTTAATTTTGGATCTAGCAGTGAGTTTGAATTGTAGGTGAAACATCTTTTTGTTCGAGAACTTTAACGTGTGAATTTGAAAAAAAAAATCTGATAGAGGGTTTTAAATATTATTTATATAAAATATATTTTTTCTCTGAGGTCTTTGTTATTCATATATTATATTCATGATGCTCATACCTATTATGTTCTCTTCCTTCATTCTGTATTTACTTGAGGTGCCATAATTTTTCAGTGTTCTGTCAAATTAAAAAAAAAAAGAGCTTTAAAATAAAGCCATTTGGATTTTACTGTATTTTTCATTCATAAGAATTAAAGAGCAAAGACTAGGTATACTGTTGTTTTTAAGTATGACTTAGAATTGGAGTAAATTTCAGAGTCTGGAATTATTTAATATTTCTGAGGATTTCCATAAAAGGAGAATGAGTAGAACCGTGGTTCATTCTGTTTACATATTAGCTTTGAATTTTGAATTTTTCATTGCACAGATTTATATGCTTATGTTAAAAAATAACTTCAGTTTTTTACAACTTCTCTTAAATGAATACTATTTGGAACTCTAGCATCATGAAGACTGATTTCAGCTTGGGAAAAAAAAGCTCAGTACAGTGATAACTTTTCATTATCTGGAGTGTTCTGGAAATTGTTTCTATTAAATAAGCCAGTCTTTTCAATGGAGTGTTTCAATTATTAGTTCTGTATAAATTATTTCTGTGTTGTTTTTGTTGTGTTTTTGGTTTTGTTTTTCTTGCTAAATCTTCTAAAATGATTGACTTGAAACTATCTGTAATAATTATAAATAAATAAATCCATTACTATGCACATTTCCTGCTGAGCACAGTGTACTTGTTTAGGTGTTTGTGTAATGGTAGGTGTCATTCTCTTTGATAGTACCGTGTCCACATGAAGTAAAATGAACTCTAGTTCCTTGGGAGTAGAAATGGTGCTCTATTAAACCGTAAGTGACTAGTGTGTTTTATGCTTCCAAAAAGAAAGTGTCAGAGTGTAGTTAGGATTGATTTTGGTTACCAAATTTATTCCATGCTGTATATAAATATTTGTTTTAGACTCGGGAACAGGAGGAATTGGAAGAAGCTTTAGAGGTAGAAAGACAGGAAAATGAACAAAGAAGACTGTTTATACAGAAAGAAGAACAACTGCAGCAGATTCTAAAAAGGAAGAATAAGCAGGCTTTTTTAGATGAACTGGTATGTATTAATGCTAAGTGCATTCAGAGTTTATCTTTCCTATTTATTTTGCTGGATAATGGCATTTAAATGGCGTTTCTACTGTATACTCAATGCTGGTGTATTCAACTTCTGTTCCTTCATTTAAAAAAAACAGCCTTTCAATATCCGTTTTATTTTCAGATGCAAGAGAAATATAACTGATGTAAGATAGTGTACTATTAATAGGTTATTTATGTGTTTTTAAGCTTACTGACTAAAACTCATTGTTTTCAGAGCAATTTTCTCCTAATTAATACTGGCTTTCTTATAACTAGCTCATTTTCAAGTGTTTTGGCTTCATGGTGAAATTTATAGTGATTCTACTTCTCTGTGAGGACTGTGTTTCATATTTTTGCATGAGAAAAAAATATATTTGAAAGAAATGGCAGTGTCTTGTGAGTTATTTGTGTTTCCCAATAGTTAGCTCCCCAAGTATTCACCATTAGATAACAGCAGTAATAATAACTGAGGTTTATGAAGTGTTTCATAGATTTGACAATATATTATTTGATGCTTATGAGCTGAGGTGATACTGATAAAATCACAGAAGTGGTCCTGTCCAGAAGAGTCTGTTTGCATTCTTCCCTTTTCTGTCCATGTAATTAATTTGTATGTGGTGTTAGCATACTTTAATTCGTTGGTCTTATTGTTAAGGTGTTTGTTACTCTATAATTGGGTAAGTGTGTGTGTGTATTTTTCTGCTGTTCTTTTGGCCAAAAGTCAGCTAACCAGGAATAAAAAGAGAAAACAAAGTAATTAAATTAGAAGTAGGTGAGACAGTAAAGGAAAAGTGAGAGTAAGGACATTAATGAGGCTTAGATAGAAAATGCTTATCATAAACCCTATCTGCTTTGTGTAAGTGGAATATAAATTGGGTTCTAAAAATGAAGACAGTAGCATATAAAATAGAGTATGGTATTTTCCTTAGCAATTTCCATTAATTTTTCTTGAAACTATTAAGTGTCAGTGTGGCTTTTAACACTTGAAATGATACATGTGTTTTACATTTTTTGTTGACATTATCTTGTGAGAAATTAAGAACTTTAAAGAATGAATTAGTAAATGTTGATGTTAAAATTATTTTATTGAAAGTTTCTTTCCCCCATCATTTTACACAAAGAGGAACACACTTTCCTTGGTAACCTTTCTCCTTTGTTCAATTAATTGAATTAATTCCAAATATAGAACTTAGGTATGAAATGAAAATACAGTTTAACATTTAAAAATATTTCATCTAATGTAGTTTTTAGATTTAATTTTGAGGTTAGCTAGCTTTGCATAGCAATTACTCTTGGATATTTTTTTAGCCCTCAAAGTAATAAGTTTTGCTGCCTCATTGAGCTGCTATTGGCATGAAGCTCCCCTTTAATTCAGTGGGGCATGAAGCAAGTTGTGAAACTGCCAATGTTGTACATTGTGTATAATCTGGAGTTAATATTGGTTTTTGTGAGCCCCCTGCCCCCGCAACTTCCTGTTTTCTTCACCTGCAAGTCATTACTGCACATACTTTCTTCACTATTTAGATCATGTAACATGGTGGTTAAATAATCCTTAGCAATTTACTGTACTCATTAGAACAATTAATTACAACAGATTGTTTTAGAATATCAGTACGTTTTGAATTTCTGGTTTCCTATTTATTTCTTAAAAATTCTGTTGTTTTAATTTTTTAATATTCATTAATTTTTTTTGTTAAAATATGACCATATGTTTTAGTCCTTATTGACTAATTGAAAGTATTTATGAAATTTCTTTTTATCTCCCTGAATCCCTAATAAGTAAAAAAAAAAAATATTTCTTTTTCTATGTTTGTTCATTTATTAGATTCTGTAAAAAAGATAATATTGGCATTTGTGAATATGTCTGGAAGCTTAAATCTTAGAATTATTCTCTGGATCTAATTTAGGCAACAAGTACTACTTAGTAGAATTTTTTTCTCCTGTTTTTGGGTTTAGTTTTTGTGCTAATGGTCACTTTTTAACCTTTAAAAAGCATTATATTATACTGTATGTGACAGGATTTTAATGTTATGGTCTTAATGATTATGGCTTAGCATTTACCATAATGTTGCCTAAAAAGTCCATTTATTTAATCCTAACTGTAAATTCAATTTTTTTTAACAGTTTGGAAAAAGAATTTTAAACAGGTCCTGACTTATTAAATCTTTTTATATTCCTGTTTGAAAATTCTCTTCAGTTATGTCTTAAATTTTGTTAAGGGTTAATATTGTTGTCAAATGTAGTAGCTGATTTTTATTAGAAATATTGTTTGCCAGATGGCTTGCTTAAAGTCAGTTAAAATAATCTTTAAAAAATGGCCATTATAAAGTTTTTAATGAGTATTACAGGCAGTCTTATTAAAATTTCTTTAAATATTAAATAGAATACCTTCGGGCAATTAATGTAGTTTGGAGAACCTTTCAAGATAGACTGGGAAGCTAAGAAAAATTAAATAACTTACAAGGCTGAATCTGCATTTTATGTATTCCTGAAAGCATGTATGTTCCCATAGTTTATTTTACTCTGTAGATTTTTGTTGTTGTTAGAGCTCCTGCTTAATTCTAATTTAACATTCACAAGGATTTTCAGGCTTCAGAGTTTTGAATGCTAAAATGGAATAAAGCAGATTGAAGTAAATTGTATGCCTTAATATCAAAATTAGTTTTAGATTCCTAGAACATTTAATTTTTATTAATTTTTAGCTGTATTACCAAGACATTTTAATATTCAGGTCCTTTTATGTGAAAGCAAAACCAGGATTAAAACAGGCCAAAGTATTGATTAACAGCCTTTTTGAAGTAAACGCATTGTCTTGCTTTTAGGCAAGGACTTTCACTTATTAGAGTAAATACCAGGCATGGAAGAGCATTTGAATTCACTTGGAGTGTAAGTTGAGAAGGAATGCCAAAGAAATTTATTTTTTTTCTGTTAGTTTTTACATATGAAAAGATAGTAATGGGTTTTAAAAGATATTTTGGGCCATAGCCCATTTAAAATCTCTCTTAATTTTACATTTTATTATACAATTCTTTTTTTTCACATTTTATTTAAAGTTCTTTTTTTAAAAAAAGTCTTTATTTGAGAAAGTAAGAGAGTAGGGGTCGGGTGGGGGTAGGAGCAGAGGGAAAGGGACAAGCAGACTCCTCACTGAGCATGGAGCCTGATGTGCGGCTCAGTCTCATGACCCTGAGGTCTGACCTGGGCTGAAATCAGGAGTTGGACACCCAACCAACTGAGCCACTCAGGCGCCGCTTTTCTGTAAAATTCTTAATGGAAATCTAGAATAGCTGCAGAAATTCACAGTAGTACTGTTACTAATGCAGAATTAACGCTTTATTGTAGAATATGAAAGGTATTCAAGTATATTCTCATAGTATGTTTCATTCATTCTCCTTCCTTATTGCTAAAGGTCCCAAGGCTCTATTTTATAAATAAAATTTGTGTTCTTTCAAATAAAAAATTTTAATCTTTGTAAATTGCTCTTGCAAAGCGCTTCTGTTACCAAGTCTTTAGGTACAAATTTATTCTAGGACTATTCTGTTGAAATAAATTTGCTTGTTATTTGAATTACTTCTGTACTGTAGTCTTAAAACAGTTCCTTTAAATATGTTAATTAACTAGATTTGTGGCTTAAAAATATTCTTAAATTGTTGGATTTAGAAAGAAAATTAGATTCTGCTATATTTTTACTTTCATACTATGAAATGTTAAGCAATATAATGTTTTTAAGGATTAAATTCTGTAGGGTTTTTAAAGATTAAATAAATGAACTTTTGAGGCAATATTATGGTAAATACTAAGCCATAAGCACTCTAGTTATATTTTAAAAATCTGTAGGGCATTTGAAGAATATGTGTGTTTTTATAGGTAGCCTTGGTATAGAAGATAGAAATGTGTCTGTAACCTTCAGTTTTGTTTACATGTATAAAGTACTGTGTTTGTATATATGATCTCCTTCCTTCTGCATGTGTTTCTATGTTCTTATTTAACTGAAAACTCAGAAGAGAAGAGGTTTGGATACTTTTAGTTTAGACCTTAGTTCCACAGCACTTTAAACGTGTAAGAGAACTTTATGTTAAACAGGATAAATAAGGCTACATATAAGAATTACTAATTTGCTTGTTATTAATATGTATGTGTGCAGATTTGTGTAAATAGTAGCCCTGATTTAGTATCAATATGATATTAGAAATATTTACTATCATTTTGTTAATCAAGAAAATTTAGACTTAATTTCTAAAAATAAGTCTATAAAGGAGAAAATATAAAATATATTTTTGGTTGTACTTAACAGTTGTTCCATTTTGCAAAACAGAGCAAGGATCATTTCCAAACGGCCTCAGGTGAAATCTAACGGGAAACAATTGCAGACTGGTCTGAATTCACTGGTAGAAGAATGTGTCTTAGATAAACATCTGATCTAAGTTATAGTACTTTGTATTACTTTTTGTGATTAGCTTTTATTTTTTTTTAGTTTAATAAATATGGTTGGCTTTGCTAGATGAAATAAGACCCTATTATATTTTCTTTAATGTGGATTTTATAAAAATACTTTTTTGCAGGTTATGTTGATTTATGAATCTCAAACAGCCTTTTCTTATTATGGAATGTTGAAATTTTTTGTGAAGTGTTTTCCGTAAAGTGAATATTTAGGTTGACATCAAATGCTTATGAAAAGGCATAATTTAAAATAAAAGACTCGTTGCTCATTAGTTTTTCCTTTTTAACTTTCATATTGCACTTTTACTTTTCTTACAGGAGAGTTCTGATCTCCCTGTTGCTCTACTTTTGGCTCAGCATAAGGATAGATCTACCCAGTTGGAAATGCAACTTGAGAAACCTAAACCTATAAAACCAGTGACATTTTCCACAGGCATCAAAATGGTAAGCTGTATTTTAATTGCTTGTTTGAAGAATGTATTTCAAGGATTGCACTTTATAACTTTATATTGATTTCTACAGTTAAATTGGTAGGTTCATATGTTTAAGAACAGTATCTGAGCTAGGCTAGACATGTAGAAACATGAATACATGCAGTGTATTGGGAAAGTGAAAAGTAATAAATAATTTTCAAAGTATACAACACAATTTTGTTGTACATGATATTGGGTTTGTATGTTTTTTTCTTATTCTACATAAATTTTTAAGCTTGTAGTGTAGAAAAACATTCTTTCTTTTTTCTTTTTTTTAAGATTTTATTTATTTATTTGACAGAGAGAGAGAGACAGCCAGCGAGAGAGGGAACACAAGCAGGGGGAGTGGGAGAGGAAGAAGCAGGCTCATAGCAGAGGAGCCTGATGTGGGGCTCAATCCCATAACGCCAGGATCACGCCCTGAGCCGAAGGCAGACGCTTAACCGCTGTGCCACCCAGGCGCCCCTAGAAAAACATTCTTAAAAGAAAATGCAGACTCTGATTTCTGGTATGGCATGTAAGAAGCTTGGATATTGCCATCTCATTCTAACGAGTAAAAGCTAAGCATATTGAAAAATCCAAAAACTTTTCTTAGATCCATAAATGAAGAGAGGTCACAAGGCAAACCACTGCCTTCAAAATTGGAGAGATCAGTAGAGAATACAGTGAATCACAACTTAACCAGAGTAGCAACCTTGCCAGGAACTAGTGCTGGTATAGGTAAATCTGATTATAGTTGACAAATTGCTGAAGGCTCAGTGTGGACAGCTTTAAGAGTTCAGAACTCTTTAGGAGAATCAGTTATTGAGGGCCCCTGCACTTTTGTGAGTTTCACTTCTTGCATCTCTATCAGGTTCTCTCAGTGAATATTAGAGAAAAATCCCCTCTTGCTTTTAGCAGAGAAAAGGGAAAAGGAATAATTTTGAAATATACCAGAGCATTTTGTTCTTCTTAATAAGGCCTACCCTCAGGAGAAACTATTTCGTCAGAGCCTAACCGACTGGAGTTTATGAGAACCTGCCTGATGTAGGAGAAGGGAAATACTGAATTCCAGCTGCACAAGCCTTCTATATGGGAGAAGGGAAACAACATAACTTCAGCCTACTCTAACCATTCTGCCCTCCCTAAGGGGTGGTGTGATGGATTGAGAAGCACTTGTGAAGTTCACAGTCTAGAAGCACAGGCTCTTGAAAGGACTGAGACCTGATCATAGAACTATAAAATGCTCTGCCACCCTCCATACCTCACCACACATTGCTAAAGGCCTGTTTATAGCAGTGCCTTTTCCCTAGTCCATTATGCCTTGGTTGTCAAGAAAAAAATTATAAAACATACTAAAAGGCAGAAAACACAGTTGGAAGAGACAAAGCAAGCATCAGAACCAGGCTTAGATATGGCAGGGGTGTTGGAATGATCAGACTGGAATATAAAACTATTGTGATTAATAGGCTAAAGGTGCTAATGGATAAAGTAGACAACATATAAGAAAAAGTAGGCAATGGTAAGGAGAAGGATGGAAATTCTGAAAAAGAACCAAAAAGAAATGCTAGAGAAAAGAACGCTAATAGAAATGAGGAATAGCTTTGATGGGCTCATTAGTAGACTAGACACCCTGATGAAAGAATCTTTGAGCAAGAGAATACATCAGTACACTCCTTGAAAACTGAAAACCAAAGAGAAAAAGACCGGGGGAAAAAAAACAGAAACAAAAAACAGCAGAAGAGAATATCCAAGGACTGTGGGATGACTATAAAAGGTGTAACACATGCATAATGGGAATACCAGAAAGAGAAGAATGAGAGAAAGGCACAGAATATTTGAAACAATAACAACTGAGCATTTCCCCCAAATTAACATCAAATACCAAACCAAAGATTCAGAAAGCTCAGAGAACACTAAGTAGGATAAATGTCAAAAGAACTACACCTAGGCATATCATTTTCAAATATCAGAAAATTGACGATAAAGAAAAAATCCTGAAGCATCCAGAGGGGGAAAAATACCTTGCCTATAGAAGAGCAAAGATAAGAATTATATCTGGCTTCTCTCAGAAACCACACAAAAAAGAAGAGAGTGGGGTTAAATATTTAAGGTGATGAGAGAAAAAAGTCACCAAACTAGAATAATGTACCATCCAAAATTATCTTTTAAAAGTGAAGGAGAAATTGGGATGCCTGGGTTGCTCAGTTGGTAAAGTGGCCTAATGTTGATTTTGGCTTAGCTCATGATTTCAGGATTCTGGGATTTGTCCCCACATTGAACTCCATGCTCACAGGAGAGTCTCTTCTGCTCAAGGATTCTCTCTTTCCCTCTGCCTCTCCTTCTGCTCCTGCGTGCATGCTCTCTCTCTTTCTAAGATTAAAAAGTGAAGGAGAAATAAAAGATTATCAAAGGAGTTTTTTGCTAGTAGACCTTCCTTGCAAGAAATATTAAAAGAAGTTCTTTTAGAGCCAAGGAAAATGATATAGGCAGAAACTCAGATCTAAATAAAGGAAGAGCATCAGAGAAGAGTGAAGGTAAAATGAAAAGTTACTTTTTTTTTCTTAATCTAACAGATAAGTTTAATAACAATACTGTATTTGAATATGTTTGCTTTGGGGGTGTTTATACACACATACCCCCTTATATATAAGTAAAGTGAATAACAGTGATGATGCAAGATATAGGAGGAAGCAGTCAGAACTATCTTATTATTATGAGGTACTCATACTACCCATGTTTTTTCCCCTAACTACCCATTCAGCTACTGTTTTTTTTTTTTTGAAAAAATATTTTATTTATGTATTTTTTGTGAGAGAAGGAGAGGGTTCGTGTGTGCGTGGGCACACAAGCAGAGGGGAGGGGTAGAGAGAGAAGTAGACTTGATCCCAGGACGCTGGGATCATGACCTGAGTCGAAAGAAGACACTTAACCAACTGAGCCACCCAGGCACCCAGCTACTGTTTTTTTGATTTTTAAAATTGCCTACCTTGTTTGTCAAATGTGTGCCACCTATTAGACTATAACATCTTGAGGGCCGAGGCTGCATATTTTAACTTTGTTTTATATGATTATGGATATGTGGGTGTTTGAATAATATAAAATATCCCTGATCAATTTTAAAGCTACAAATTTAGGAAGTATTAACACTTTTCATATAATGTAAAGAAAAAAATTACTCATTAAGGAATTACAAAAGCTTTTGAATTAAGAGACAGTGTATAGAAAAGAAAATAGGCAGGGAAAGACAGGTACAAGGGGATTAAACTTCAGCTTCACCACTTACTAGATGTCTGTGCATGGGTAAGATATTTCTTTATTCTTTCTGGGTTTGTTTCCTCATTGGTACAGTTGAGATAATTTTCACTTTATATGATTGTTTGGAGGATTAAAATGTATATATAAAATGTTAACCAAGTGCATCTTTAATGTTATCAGTAATTTTTTTTTTTTAAGAGGGGGAGAAAGAGAGAGGGAGGGAAAGGAGGAGGGGCAGAGAGAGAGAAAAAATCTTAAGCAGGCTCCATGCCCAGCTCAGAGCCTGATGCCGAGCTTGATCTCATGACTCTGAGATCATGACCTGAGCCAAAACCAAGTGTCAGCTGCTTAACCAACTGCACCACCCAGGTGCCCCATCAGTAATGTTTATTGGTATTATTATAGTTAAATATCCAAGTGAATTACATAATGATTTTTTTACACTGTATAATTAGGTAATAACATATTTCTAAGATTCTTGAATTTGGGGAAATTTTATGATAAATTTGTCATTTTGATACTTCTATAAATCTGTGTTAGTGCTGTGACCAGTGTTTTAAAGTTTTTTAAAAATTTATTTTTTAATTCACATATAGTAAAGGTCATTGTGATATACAGGGTCTTGACAAATGCATAGTTGTATATCTACTGCCATAGTCATAATATAGAGCAGTTCCATCCCTCCTCAAAATCCTTTGTTCTACCATTTCTAGTCAGCCTGTACCTCCAACCCCCCCCTTAGCAATTAGTGGTTTGTTCTGTGTCTCTATTGTTTTGGGTTTTCTAGAATGTCATATAAACGGAATCATACATACAGGCCTTTTAGGTCAAGCTTTGTTAACTTAGCAACATGTATTTGGGATCATGCATGTTGTTGTTGTTCCTTTATGTTGAGTAATATACCATTTTATGGATATACCAGTTTCTCTATCCATTCATCAGTTGAAGGACATTTGGATTTGTGTTTTGTTTTTTAATGATTATGAGTGAAGTTGCTATCAACATTTGCATACGGTTTTATGTGTATGTGAGTTTTTATTTCTGTTGGCTAAATACTAGGAATGAAATTGGTGAATTATATGGTAAGGGTATGTTTAGTTTTGTAATAAACTGCTAAATTGTTTTTCAAAGTGTCTGTAGCAGTTTGCATTCCCACCAACCTTTTATGAGTGTTCCAGTTGCTCTGTATCCTTACCAATGCTCAGTATTTTGAGTTTTAAAAATATTTCAGGCATTCTAAACAGGTGTGTAATGTTACTCATTATGATTTTAATTTGCATGTCACTGATGACTAGTGATGTTGAGTATCTTTTCATGTGCTCATTTGCTATCAGTTTTTCATTTGCCCTGAGCATTTACCTTAATACTTCAGGTATCTTTTTAGAAAATGTTGCGACCTTATTATTTATTTTCTTTCTTCTTCCCTCTCTTACAGCTTTTTGCTTTGTGAAATGTAGTGTGTATACATTAAAGTACACAGAACCAAAATATATAGCTTAGTGAATTACCACAAAGTGAAATCTGTGTAACCATCACAGAGGTAAAGAAAAAAGTATTGTCAGTGCTCTAGAAGCGCGCCTTATGACCTCTTAGACTTGGTCAGTACTCCATTCTTTTTCCTCAGAGTTGTCACTCTTCTTTTTTTTAAATTTTTTTTTAAAGATTTTATTTATTTTTTTTGGTGGGGGAGAGAGAGAGCGTGCAAATTGGGGGAAGGACAGAGAGAGGGAGAAACAGACTCCCCATTGAGCAGGGAGCCAGATGCGGGATTCAGTTCCAGGACCCTGAGATCATGACCTAAGCCAAAGGCAGACGCTTAACCGACTGAGCCACCTAGGCATCCCAGAGTAGTCATTCTTCTTTTAAGGCAGTCCCTTTCTTGCTCTTATAAATAGCTTTAACATCTAAGCATATATGTCTTAACCTGATTAATGTTGGGCCTGCTCATGTTATATTTGTGAGATTCATCATGTTTTTGCTTATAGCTCTTTTTTTTCTTTTTCATTGTTGGATAATGTTCCACTGGAGGAATATACTACTATTTATCCATTCTACTGTTGCTGGATGATTGAATCCCTTTGAGTTTTTGATATTATGAATTATGCTAACATGTTAATATATGTTTCTTGGTGCACATGTACACACATTGTTTTGGTGGCTATTTACCTAAGAATAGAGTTAATCAGGTCATAGTGAATATGTTTGTTCATTTTAGGCAATATTGTCAAGTCATTTTCAAAGTGGTTTTTGCTAGTTTTACTTCTACCAGCAGTGTTCTTGTTACTCCACATTTTCTCCACATTTTGGTCAACAATTGTGATTTTCTTTTTTTCCCAGTTTTACCATTCTGGTGGGTATTTAGTAGTGTTTTGTGGTTCTAACCTGCATTTTATTTTGCTGATCACTAATGACATTGAGGATTGGCTATCCTATTTTCTGAAATGCCTGCTCAAGACATGCTAATGTGTAGGAGTTTTTTTTATATGTTCTGGATCTAAGCCTTTTATTAATCATATGTGTTGTAGGAATTTAAATTATTTGCTGGGTCACCTGGTTGGTTCAGTCAGTGGAGCATATATTACTCTTGATCTTGGGGTTGTGAGTTCAAGCTCCATGTTTGGTGTAGAGATTACCTAAAAATAAAATCTTAAAAAAAAATTATTTGCTGTCTCTCAGGGGATAGGGATTCTTGGTTGTGTGATTTCAGTAGTGGCATTTGTGATCTGTTGCACATCTTCATACTTCTATTCCAACTTGCTCTGAGAAATAAAAGGGTTTTATTTACCTATCCCTTCCCCCCAAAAAAATCCCAGAAGGAATTTAGGAAAAAACAGGAGTTTTCTTTTACTCTGTGGCTTATTTCTTTTCACTTTCTTGAGGGTATCTTTTGATGCCTTTATTGTTTTACTTTTTTATTATCCACCTGGAATTGATTTTTTTGGATATGATGTAAGGTAGGTGATCTAATTACTTTAATGCTTGTTGAGATTCATGTAACTTAAGTATATGATAGAATACCTATTGTTTACTGTAAAAATTTAGCTTTTGTTTCAACAGCAAGGTGAAATTTTTAAATGACACAGTTTTTATGTGAGTTTACTAATATCACTGAATGGGGAGACTGAACATAATGTAGATGAAAATCCAATGTTTATGTAGTTGAATGTTTTTATACTCTTTGGGAAAATCAATCCTAAAATGTAGAATGAAAAGTAGCATTTATTGAGCACCTATATCCCAGGGGTTGATTTCATTGAGCAAATGTTGGTAAGGATGCCAACATTGCTTAGGACTTTGTAACCTTTGATATTTGATAGTTCTTTTTAATAAAAGTTGTCATCTTTTATTTTATTCATTTTTTTTCATCTTTTTTATTCATCTTTTTATTTTATTCATCTTTTATTTTATTCATCTCCATGAAATGGCATTCTTATTTTTGCAGATGTGAAAACTGAGTCTCAGAGAAGTTAGATCACGTATAAAAGATGACACCAAGACTCTTTCTATTATACCTCATTATTTAATTAATAAGAATTTTAAAAAATGGAATTTATAAATTCTACTTCAGGTGTCTTTCTGATTTGAAGAGAGCTAGGATTTGAGTTATTGCTTCTAATAGTGCGCTGATTTTATGGGCTGGGTAATGTAAGGGACAGGAGCCAGTACAATGACCTTTTCTTTTCCTGATCTATTATACTTAAAGTCCAACACAACAAATGAAGTCAGATATACTGAACTTGGAGAAGACCAAAGGAAGACATACAAATGTGAAATAGATCCTTTGAGATGTGACTGAGAAGACAAAATTTATTTACTAAACCCAGAGAAAGACAAAGGGTTAAAAATTGGCATAATATAGTAAGAAATGAGTACTTAATTATTATGTATTGAGATATGTAGAGTTGAGACGGTCAATGAACAGGTTTTGGTTAGGGATGTTCACATATATTATGCCTGATGAATTCTTTGAATTATATTTCCTAGGAATTAAACTCCCAGTGGGTGGGGACATGTTAGGGGTAGGATCTTAGAAAAATTATTTGTATAATTTGTGACTTGGCTTTCTTAGAGATTTCCACTTAATCACTGGCTTATGCATGAATAGGAGAAACTTCATTTTTTTTTTTAAGATTTTATTTATTCATTTGAGAGAGAGACAGAGAGAGCACAAGCAAGGGGAGAGGCAGAGGGAGAGGGTCTCGAACTTACAACCCTGAGATCAAGAGTTGCATGCTTTACCAACTGGGCCAGCCAGGTGCCCCTGAACTCTTAAAATAAGAGTTCCACTGTTTCTCAGTCAAGCATTAGTTATTTTAATTTCATTGTTTCAAATCCCAGCAATAATTTTAGGGTCTTCTGTTTCTTCTTCATTTCACAAGTAATTCTAATTTTTTCCCAAAAAGAATAGATATGGCTACAAGCCTGATTATATCATTCTCAGGTGAGCCTATGAAAATAGACTTCATAACACCAGGTTTTTACCCCCATTTGTTGTTAATTGTGTAGTTAAATCATTAAATATCCATAGAGAAAATCTACAGATTTAAGTAACTAAGTCTTAGTCCTGTTTTTTGGGGGGCGAGGCTAGAGGGAGAGAGGGAATATGAAGCATGCTCCACGCCCAGCATGGAGCCGGTCATAGGGCTCTATTTCACAACTCTGAGATCATGCCGGGAGCTGAAATCAAGAGTTGGATGCTTGACCAGCTGAGCTACCCAGGCACCCCATAGGTCTTAGATTTTTGGGAGGCAGAAAAGCGACATTGGTCAGGTCGTAAAATTAGCCAGAATATAAGGCTGGGAATCTAGTGGTTTTTCAGATAAGATGGTGTTCTAAACTTCACTGTGCTTTTGTATGCAAACTGAACAAACTGAGTCACAAAGGTAACCCAAGAATTATTTTTAAGTATAGCTTTTGGTCCTTTGTGGGTGATTACTGGGGAGTAGTTTAGGGGAATGTGCCATTCATTGCCAAAGGGGAAAGCTGTTTGAGTATTTTAACCCTGATGTTTAAAAAATTTTATATTGTCTTTGGGTAAGCCAGAACAGAGCTCATACATTGGCTTTTCTGACTGCAACAAATATTATTTAGCTATTTATATCAAGCGTCGTTTATTCTTCTGATCTCATTTGAAGATTAAACTCTTTGTTAAAATCGTACAGAAAATTAATGTCCAGTTGTATCTGAAATAAAATAAAAATTGTATTAAATAATCAATTTTGTCCTATGAAGCCATAAATTTGAGCCAAATAGTTTAAGTGCTTTAAGACCATTTTGCCTAAAAAACAAAAATAAAACTTGACCAAATATTATTAATCATGTTTTTTAAAAAAGATTCATTTATTTATTTTAGAGACAGAGACAATCAGAGAGAGAGCACAAATAGAGGGAGGGATAAAGGGAAAGGGAGAGAAATCCTCAAGTAGACTCTGCTGAGTGTGGAGCCCAATGCAGGGCTCCATCCTAGGACCTTGAGATCATGACCGAAGCCAGATTAAGAGTCAGACACCTAACCCACTGAGCCACCCAGGTGCTCCATTAATTCTGTTTTTAATAGACAGATTGCACTTACGTAGCAAATCGAAGTGTAGCAACCAGAGAAGTCATGTGTCCTTTATCAAGTCTTGTGAAAATGCAAGTAGTATTTGAATTCTGTTTATGTGTTTTTATCTTTAAGTAGGTTTTCAAATATTAGTAAAATTAGCATTAAAAATAGCCTTATCAGTTGTTACGCATTATGAAATCCATCCATACATAAATGATTGAGCTATTACTTTCTTTTAACAAATGTCTATAGCTAAACTAACTAAATAAATAAATGTCTCTAGGTATTTTGTTATTTTGATAAAATTGTAGCTTATTCTAATTTTCACCATTAGATATCTTTGAAGAGTTTATATGTAAGTATATAGAAGTTTTGTTAGTTCAGTCATATTTTGAAGGAATTGGAGGTTCTTACAAATTAGGATGATCCTACGATTGAGTACTTAAATAAGTAAACCTTTTATAAAATGGATAGTTGCTCATGATTAAAATTGTAAATTTGAACTTTATTATTTTAGAACTATTTAAAATGAGTTGCCCATATAATATTATTATAAGGGGTTCAAACTGTGGCTCCTCTACTACATACATACTAGCTATATGACCTTGGGCAAATCACTTAACCTGATAAAGCCTTAAGTTACTCAGTTCTTTTTTTTTTTAAATTTTTAAAAAAAGTTTTAAATCAAATTCCAGTTAACAAACAGTGTAATATTAGTTTTATTTCTACAATATGGTGATTCAACACTTATATGCAACACCCGGGGCTCATCTCAACAAGTGTTCTCCTTAATCCCCATCACCTATTTTACCCACTCCCCATCCACCTCTCCTCTGGTAACTGTCAGTTTGTTCTCCATAGTTAAGAGTCTGTTTCTTGATTTGCCTCCCTCTCTCTTTTTTCCCCCCTTTGTTTGTTTTGTTTCTTAAATTCCACATATGAGTGAATCATATAGTGCTTGTCTTTCTCTGACTCACTTATTTGGCCTAGCATAATAATACTCTCTAGCTCCATCCATGTCATTGCAAATGACAAGATTTCGTCTTTTTTTCCTATGGCTGAGTAATATTCCATTGTGTGTGTGTGTGTGTGTGTGTGTGTGTGTGTGTGTGTGTGTATGTACATCCCACATCTTTTTTATCCACTTACCAGTTGATGAACACTTGGGCTGTTTTCATAATTTGGCTATTATAAATAATGCTGCTATAAACATTGGGGTACAGTATCCCTTTGAATTAGTATAGCATTATTGAGCATTTTTTGAAATAATTACATAAAACTCAAAGTGCCTGGCCCGTTGTAAGTATAAGTGGGTATAGATATAGGTAAAAACTATAATAGACCAGTGAATTTTGATTATAGGTGGGGGTTGTGACTTTTTAAATTTATACCATATATTTTTGACTAGATATTTTACTTTTAGGCCCCCAAATGCCTTTAGAAACCTTTTTTATATTCCATATTTGTAGATAACATTTCAGTTATACTATGAGCATATAAGAAACTAAAATATTTAGTGTCCGTAGTTGGGGAGACTTAGAAATAACTAATTATATACTGTGAGCCTTATATTCTTTCCCATACCTTACTATGGTGAAGGGAAAAAAGCAGTTAATGCTCAAACTACTGACTATAGAATTTATTGCAGTGGTTGAATTTATTCCAGGAAACTTGTCTGATGGTCTGGACATGAGCATAGGCAGAAATAATAAATCAGGGAGTTGTGAGTTATATCAGGTATTTTAATTGTAATAGGAACAAGTTAAAATGAGGAAGGTATGAATAGTGGGAAGCTTTGATGCTTTAATCACAGTCTGGAAGACTTTCTAGATATGTGAAAATGTGGAAATACTCTTAGTCTGGAATGCAGAAATAATGGTTTCCTGATTGAATTAATGAACTCAATAAGCATTTTTCTACAGTGTTTTATAACTTTATTTTGTATTGCTTACTATAATGAGACAGATTTTTCATTCTTACAGATATTTTTTATCAGGTACCAATCAGCCTATCACAATAGGGTTTTATCAAGTACCCATTACATTCGCAAGGCAATGTCAGTTGCTGGTGTCGAAGATACGATGATTTTATAAGTGGGGAAAAAGAAGGAAGATGTGATTAAAGCAGTCCCTGAATTTTATTTCACTTAATCCTCACAAATATCGTACAAGGTTGATAGTGATATTAATGTTTATGAGGAAACATGATGACTCAGATAAAATAAGTCTCACAAACTCATAATTCTGCTAAGTGGAAGAGCTAGGATTTAGGCTCAGGGAAGTCTGACAGATTTCAAGTGTTTTCCGCTACTTTTTCTGAATGGTCTTTGTCATCCAAAAGTTGATTTTCTAAGTGGGAAGTGAAAACTAACGTGTATAAATTAACTGAATGGTATTATTTCTAAATATAGTGAAGCTTTCTACCAAGGGACCCAAATTAAATAAATCCTTGTGGAATATGGCAAATTAGAATTAAGCCTCGTGAAACGTAAACTTTAAGAAAGATGGAAGGGAAGAAGGAAGGCATTTCATGTTAAAATTGATACGTAGGAGCATTCTGAGCAAAATAATGGAAGGAGTGAATTTAGCAAAGTTCATTCCGTGATTGCCAGCCAGGAGTTTTCTTCTGATGAACTTGCACAGCAATTTCAAAATGCACGTCTTTTCTTTGGTTCCTGAGGTTATGCTATGAAATTCAAATACCTAGAATTATTTTCACATATCAGTAAGAGCTTTTTAGTAGTAATCAGTTGAATAAGTTAAAGGTTACTAAAATTGATATTTGGAAATGCTGAAGTAAATCCATTTTTTTTGTGTTTGCTTAGGACTATGATACATACAGTATTTTCCTGAGAAGTCTGGCTGCGACAAATGTTTGGCAGTCTTCCAAGGCTACATCTGCACATGTGCATGACCAAATAATTTCTGTAGTGTTTGTCAACGTGATACTTTAATTTTTAGTTAAGCAAGTTTATTTTTTCTTTGTGATTTTATCAGTGCATGAACAGTATTGTCTTGAGCTAATTACAGTGTTCTTGTTACTTATCATCTAATAATATTTGTAGGAACATTACTATTTGGACTATAATAGGAAATACTCTTAAGTTTTTCTTTTGTTGATCATTTTATTGTTAGTTCATATATAATTTTGCTTGTTATTTTGTTTATCTCCAATTTATATCTATCACAGACTCTTTTATGTTAGAATATAATTTACCACACCTTCTGGGGCTGTGGCTGAGTTTGAACCAGAGGTTATGTTCAGTTATTTTTGGACAGTCTCTTAACTATCTTAAAATATGCAGTCGATGGATAACTTACAATATACTCTTGTTCTGTGAGTGCCCTTTCTCCTGTTAACATTTTTCTGCACTAGAAGCTCTTCTCATTTTTTTTGCTGAGAATGCATCTGGCACCTCCTCCTGGCCTTCACTGGGGAATGGAGAGTAGAACTAAGAACATATTGCTGCTTTCTTCTCTTCATCCTCATCAGAGCTTTTCCCTGCTGCCATGGCAGTCTTGAAATTTCTACCCAGCCCCCACATTGGTCTCAGGGTGGTGTAGGATTTATAACTCCTAGAAATTTGAGCTTGGAGGGGTTAACTAATCTTAAGGGAAATGAGAGCTTTCAGCTATATCATAATTTAAGATTCTCTGGGTTAGCAAAGAACTGTAACGTGGCTGGACTTATTAGCAAACGTATGAAAGACCATTTCTTTGTAAGTTGGGAAATTCCTGTAGGATTTCTAGTACTGTTCCCTCTTTCATTCCTGATACTGGTAATTTATATCTTCTCACTTGTTTTCTCTAGTCATTCTGACTAGAGGTTTATCAATTTTCTTGATCGGTCAAAGAACCAGTTTTTTACTTTATTATTTATTTTCCAGTTGCTCTTCTATCTTCCATTCCAGTGATACATACTCTTTATTATATCTTCCATTCTCCTTAATTGGGATATAATTTGCTCTACCTTTCTAATTTCTAAAGGTATAAACTTAGATGATTGATTTGAAACTTTGATTTTTTTTGTTACTGACAATGGTATAAATGTTCTTTTAGCCGTTTCTTTAGTTGCATCTCACACATTTGGCATGTTATTTTGACAGTTTGAGTCCTCTGAGAGGCAGTTACCAAGATGGGTTTAAATGTGCAAGAGATGTGTTAGGGAAAATGCCTGTGAGAGAAAATGAGGAGGCAGCTGTAGGAGACTGAGAAAATCATTGGGTGGTGATATGGGTTTGATCCCAAGTGAAGGGGAAAAAAAAAGGTTGGGTAGGGGCACCTGGGTGGCTCAGTCGGTTAAGCGTCTGCCTTTGGCTCAGGTCATGATCCTAGGGTACTGCAATCGAGTCCTGCATCGGGCTCCTTGCTCGCAGGGAGCCTGCTTCTCCCCTGCCTGCCGCTCCCCTTGTGCTCATTCTCTCTCTCTCTGACAAATAAATAAATAAAATCTTAAAAAGAAAAAACAACTTAAAAAAAAAAGGAAAATGTTAAAAAAAAAGAAAAAAGGTTGGATGAAGGTGTCTCAGACAACAGTATATTTTCCTTCTTTTCTCTCTCTCTTTTTTCTTTTTTTTGGTTACACTGTGGTATATTTTTAAGGAAAGTTTGTCAAGGCAGCTGGGGACTTGTTCTGACAGAGATTTCTGGCCGAGGTGGCTTCCATCTCTTAACTATGGAACTGCCTTGGTTATTCCTGCTTCACTCAGTCATTGGCTAGAAGATGGCCTTAGTGCAAATGTGGGGCTGGATTTCAGAGTGCAGCAGCTGGAACGCTTACTCTGTTATGTTTCTGCACTAGGGAGATGAGAGGTACATTCATGTAGCCATCATAGTTGTGTTTTCATTTAGTTCAAATACTTGTGTAATTTTGTCTTTGATTTCTTGCTTGACCCATGGGTTATTTAGAAATGTGTTGTTTAGTTTCCAAATTTTTCTAGATTTTCTAAATACTTTTTTGCTATTGATTTGTATTTCAATTCCCTTATAGTGAGAGGATGTGCTTTGTATGATTTTAGACATCTTTGACATATTGAGACTTGTTCTCTACCCAGATTATGATCTATCTTGGTGAAGTTTTTTGTGAATTTGAAATTATTTGTATTATGGTCTTGGGCAGAATATTCTGTAATTGTGAATTAGGTGAGGTTAATTGATATTGTTAAGTCTTGTTTCCTCATTGATTTTTTTTCTTTTCTAACAGAGAGCAGTGTTGAAATATTCTAGTATAATTGTGGATTTAAAAAAAAATCATTTTTGCATTATGTATTTTCAAGCTCTGTTTTTAGTGGCATAGACATGTAGGATAGTTATATCCTTTTGATACTTTCACATCTTTATTATGAAATATCCCTCTTTATTCCTGGTAATATTCTTTGTTCTAACTACTACTTTTTTTCTTCTTTTAAGATTTTATTTATTTATTTGAGAGAGAGAGGGAGAGAGAACCAGCACAGGCAGGGGAAGGGGCAGAGGGAAAAGCAGACTCCCTCCTGAGCATGGAGCCTGAGGTGGGGCTTGATCCCAGGACCCTGAGATCATGACCTGAGCCACCCAGGTGCCCCTACTACTTTTTTTGATGTTAATATAGCCACTCTAGCTTTTTGATTGGTGTTTTCATGGTATGAGTTGCTTTCTTAATGTGTGCAGCTAGATCTTGGTTTTTTAATTAAATCTGACAATCTCCCTTTGTGTATTGTTTTAAGGTAATTATTGATACGGTTTGGTTTAAATTAACCTTCATCAAATTAGGAAAAATTTTGGTGATTGTTTTTTCATATTTTTTTCTATTTTCCTCCCAACCCGAATTCAATTACCTATAAGTTATACTGCTTGATATTGTTACATTGTTCATCAATGCTTTGCTGATTATTTTTCTAGTCTGTCTTCTTTGTACTTTAGTTAACTACTGTTGCTGTGCTTTCAAGGTCACTGATTTTTACCTTGCTTAGTGCCTCATCTGCTGTCTATCCTTCTCGTTATATTTTTCATTTTGGGTAGTATGTGTTTTAAATCTCTATATATTCCATTTGAACTTTTTTTTTTTTTTTAAAGATTTTATTTGAGAGAGAGGAGAGAGAGAGTGCATGTGTGCACAAGTAGCAGGGAGGGGCGGAGGGAGAGGGACAAGCAGACTCCCTACTAAGCAGGGAGCCTGATGTGGGCCTCGATCCCAGGACCCTGAGATAATGACCTGAGCCAAAGGCAGATGCTTAAATGACTGAGCCACCCAGGTGTCCCTGAACCTTTTTTTTTTTTAATAAAAAATTTATTTATTTATTTTAGAGAGAAAGAAAGAGCATGTGTTTGGGGAGTAGGGAGGGGATAGGGGGAGAGGAAGTGAGAGTCCCAAGCCAACTCTCCACTGAGTGCAAGTCCCACTCGGGACTCCATCCCAGGACGCTGAGATCACAAACTGAGCCAAAACCAAGAGTTGGATGCTTAACTAACTGGGCCACTCAGGTGCCCCTGAGAGTCTTTTTTTATTTTCCATTTCTCTCATCATGTTCATGTGTTTTCTCTACCTTCTTAAGCATGTAGATGTATTTATAATAGCTCTTTTAATGTCCTTGTCTGCTAATTTAATCATTTGTTATTTCTGTGTCTTCTGTTGACTGATTTTTTCTCCTAGTATGGGTCATATATTTTGCCTTGTTTTTGAATACCCTGGTAGTTTATGGTATTCCAGTAAATATTTTCAGACTTTGTTTGGGGTCGTAGTTAAGTTACTTATAATATGTTAGATCCTTGCGAGGATTGTTTTTAAGCATCATTAGAGTATATAGGAGAAGTGTTTAACGTTAGGCTAATGTAGCTCCACTTTCAAGGTGATACGTTTAGAGGACTCTACCTGATGCCCCATGTACTGAGATCTTTTGACCTTGTTTATTGAGAATATGAACTATTCTGGTAACTGTGTGAGCTTTGGGACTTGTTTGACCTATTGGGTCCCAGGTTATTTTCTTGGTGTTGAGAAGTTTGTCCTGATCATATCAATACCCAGGCATAAATTAAGGAAATCACTTTGTAGATTTCTAGAGCAGAAGTGCGCAAATTATAGCACCCAGGCCAGTCCCACCTACCACCTGTTATTCTAACTTAAGTTTTATTGGAATATAGCCATACTCATTCATTTACCTATTGTCTTTGTTTGCTTTCACGTTTTAATGAGTTGAGTGGTTATGAAAGAGATTGTATGGCCTACAAAACCTAAAATATTTATGTGCCCTTTACAGAATACATTTGCTGACTCCTGCTTTAGAGTGTTCTCTCTGTGCAGCATTTTCCTCTCTAGTAATCTGCCCTGGAAATTATTGCCACCCTGACAGCCATGATGTCTGATCTCAGTCTTTTTGACTCCCCAGCTTTTTTTGGGTTCTCTTCCATATATCATGGCCTGGAAATTGGCTCCATGCAGTAAGCTGGGACAATATAGGACTCCCTTCATTTGCTTCCCTTCCCTTGGAGATAATAGTCCTGTGCTGGCTGATAGTCAGTTTCTGAAACCATTGATTCTTGTATTTTTTTTTGGTTTTCTAGTTGCTTAAGTTGGGGAATGGGCCATGCAGTCCTTGTTATTGTAAAATGTTATATGCAGGAAAAGCAGACTAGTATTTTGAGATTCATTCATGTTGTTATGTGTATCAGAAATTAGTTACTTTTCATTGCTGTGTAGTATTTTATTTGTTTGAATATACAGTTTAGCAATTCTCTTATTGAATATCTGAGCTTTTTTTTTTTTTTTAATTGTTCTTAACAAAGCTGCTATGAACTTTCTTGGATAAACTTACCCAAGATTTTGTGAATCCATCTTTTAATTTCTCTTGGGTCAGTATACAAGTGTAATTGCTTATTTGTAGGATAGTTATTTGTTCAATCTTTTTCCCAATAGTGGTTACATAGTTTTATACTGCCACCCATAATTATATGAGAGTTTTGATTGTTCCACTTTTTGTTATCATTTAGTGCTATGAGTGTTTTTAATTTTAGCTGTTTTGGTGGGTGTTTAATGGTATCTTGTTGTAATTTTAATTTGCATTTCCTTTTGAACTAATGGTTTTGAGGATTTTTTTCATTTGTTTGCCTTTTATATATCTCCCTTTATGATGTCTCTTCATATCTTTTGTCCATTTAAGTAATTGGAATGGTGTTCTTTTATTATTGATTTATAAGAGGTTTTAAAATAGGTTGTATACAAGTTTTTTGTCAGATACCTGTTTAACAAATAATTTCTCCCAGTCCTTAGCTCACTTTTTCATTTTCTTAAGAATTATCTATAGAGGAGCTGAAGTTTTTATTTTTAATGAAGTCCGATTTATGGTATTTTTTTCTTTTAAGGTTACTTCTTTTTGTATCTTCTATAAGGAACCTTTCCTGCCTTAAAGTCACAAGATATTCTTTTGTTTAAGAGCTTTAGAGTTTTTGCTTTTTCAAATAGGTCCCTGGTCCATCTTGCATTAATTTTTGTGTATGGTGCAAAGTACTTGTTGAGGTTCATTTTTCGTATATGGACATCCATTTATTCTAACACTATTTGCTTAAAAGACTTTCTTTTCTCTGTTGGACTGCTTACATACATTTGGTGCCTTTGTTTATAATCAATTGTCTGTATGTAAATGTGGGTCTATTCTGTTCTTTCTGTTCGGTTCTTATAACTCCCTGCCTTGGTTGCTGTAGCTTAATAGCAATTCTTGAAGTCAGGTAGTATAAATTTTCAGCTTTGGTTTTTTTTCAGGATTGCTTTCTGTAGATTCAGAATTTTATTTTATTTTCTATAGATTCAAAATTTGAGAATCAATTTGTTAATTTTTACAAAAAGTCTTGATGAAATTATGATTGGGATTCTGTTGGATCTGTAGATCAGTTTGGGGAGAATTGAGATCTTAATAATGTTGAGCCTTGCAGTCTATGAGCTTGGTATATCTCTTTATATATTTAGGGCTTCATTAATTTTTCTTAGTGTTTTTTGGTTTTTAGTGGTTGACATTGCACTGTCAAATTTGCTCCTAAGCATTTTATGTTTTTGGATACTGTTTTCAAGGAAATAGTTACTTCAGATTTCATTTTCCTGTTGCTTACTCCGAATGTGTATTTTCTGTACTGGCCTTGTATCTTGTGTACTTAAACATTTTATTTATTATTTTTAGTAGGTGCTTTTAGATTTTTTCTTTTCTTTTTTTTTTTAGGCAGTCATGTCATCTGCACGTAGAGACTGTTTTACTTCTTCCTTTCTGTCTTTTACTTCCTTTTCTTGCCATATTGCAGTGCCTTGTTCCCCAACTATGGGGGAAAATCATTTAGTTTTTAATATTATATATTATATTAGCTGAGAATGTTCATGGATACCTTCAGTTGGACTGAGGAAATTTCCTTCTATTTGCAGTGTACTGAAATTTTAAAAAATTATGAGGGGGTGCTGAATTTTATAAAATGCCTTTTACTACATCTATTGAAGATGATTTTTCTTCTTTGCGTTGTTAATGTGAGTTAAATTGATTCATTTTCAAAGTTAAATTAACTGCATAGGTGTGATAAATTCTGTACAGTTATGATATGTGTGTATTCAGTCTGCTCTTATTTTTATTAAGGATTTTTATGTCTGTATTCAGGAAGGTATTGGCTAACCATTTTCTTTGCCTTTAGATTCCTTTGTCTTTGGTATGAGGGTAATACTGATAATGTTTTTATCAGTAATGTCCACAGTGGTTTTTGTCAGGGTATTTGTCCGCATTTGGAGAATAGTTTATATGAAATTGGCATTATTTCTTCCTGAAATCTTTAAACTTTTTTTTTAAGAGATTATTTATTTGACAGAGAGAGAGAGAGAGCACAAGCAGGGGGAGTGGCAGGCAGAGAGAGAAGGAGAAGCAGACTCCCCACTGAGCAGAGTCTGACTTGGGGCTCAATCCCAGGACCCTGGGATCATGACCTGAGCCAAAGGCAGATGTTTAACCAAGTGAGTCACCCAGATGCCCCTCTTCCTGAAATGTTTAGAGCTCACTGTTGAAATCATCTGGGACTCTTAATTTTGTTAATATGTAGATTTTTGGTAAATTTAATGTGAATCTAAAGAGAAACCAGAGTATAATGGTAAATTAGATTTTTAAAAAATATTTATTGGTCAGAGAGAGAGAGAGCACACAGCAGAGTGAGCAGCTGGCAGAGGGAGAATCAAGCTCCCCACTGAGCTAGGAGCCTGATGCAGGACTCAAATCCAGGACCCTGGGATCATGACCTGAGCCAAAGGCAGATGCCTAATTGACTGAGCCACCCAGGCATCCCATAAATTTAATTTTTTAAAATAGGATATAAGCTATTTGGATTTTCTGTATTTTTTTGTAAATTGCATTTTTCAAGGAATTTGACCATATCATGAGTTATCATATGTGTTGACATAAAGTTGTTTATAATACTCCCTCAGTGTTCTTTTAATGCCTGTAAGTTATAGTGACGATCCTTTAAAAATTCTTAGTATTCTCACTTCTATTTTGATCAGTCAGTCTAGCTAGAGGTTGTTGATTTAGTCAGTAAGCCAATTTTTTTCTTAAACAGGATTATTGAGGTATAATTTACATACAATAAAATTCACCTGTATTAAGTGTACTTTTTAATGACTTTTAGGGATATTAAAGAGATGTGCAGCTACCATCTAGTTTTATTAGAGTATTTCATCACTCCAGAAATATTTCCCTGATGTTTTGCACTTAATTCTTGTTCCCACTTCCAGCCCCAGAAAACCACTCATCTGCTTTCTGTCTCTATAAAATTGTCTTTGTATGTTTTCTGTAAATGGAATTACACAATATGTAGTCCTTTGAGTCTAGCTTCCTTAGCATAATGTTTTTATGCTTAATCCACATTACAGCGTGGCTTTGTCTGGCTTTAGTATCACGGCAATATGAACCTCATAGAATGAGTTGAAAAATATTCTCCTTTTCTCTGTTTTCTGGAAGAATTTATAAAGGATTGATGTTACTTCTTGGTTAAATATTTCATGGATTTCACCAGTGAAGCCATCTGACTTTGGCTTTTCTTAATGGGAGGATTTCTAAGTACTGTTTTAATTTCTTTACTTGGCATAGGTCTATTCAGACACTTTATTTTCTTTTTTCTTTCTCCTTCTCCCTCCCTTCCTCTCTCACTCCCCTTCTTTTAGTCATTTCGGTCTTCCTTGGAATTGATCAATTTCATCCAAGTAGAATTTTTATAGGGTCAGGAGGGCTCTCCCCTTTTCATTTCTTCTTGTGGTAGTTTGTCTCTTCTCTTTTTTTCCTTTGGTCAGTCAAGCTAACAGTGTGGCAGTTTTGTTGATTTTTTTCAAAGAACAGACCTTGGTTTTATTGACTTTTTCTCATTGTTTTTGTGATTTCTATTTTATTGATTTCCATTTTAATATATCCTTCCTTCTACTTTGGGTTTACTTTGCTCTTTTTTTCTAGTTTCTTAAGGTGGGAACTTGGGTTGTTTATTAGGGATCTTTCTTCTTTTCTAATATGGGCATTTAAAGATATAAATCTCTCTATACACTGCTTTAGTTGCACTAATATGTTGTGTTTTCATTTTTACACAGTTGAAAATATTTTCGTCTCTTTTAAGTTTTTGCCTTTAAGACTATTTTGTCTTAAAGCCCCTTTGGTTCTCTCCTGGTTATTGTTTCTGTATTTTATTTTGTTCCATACTTTTTCTTTCAATCTATTTTATGTCTTTGATTCTAAGGTGTGATTCCTGTAGGCAGCATATTGTTGGATCTTATTTTTCCAGTTTGACAACCTTTGCATTCTGATTGGTGTGCTTAACCCATTTACACGTAATATAACTATCAGTATGGTTTGATTTACATCACCATTTTGATATTTATTTTCTGTATATCTCATAGTCCTTTTTGGTCCTGTCTTCCTTGTTTATTCCTCCCTTTTGTGTTGACATTTTTCTGTTGCACATTGTAATTTTTTTTACTGTGCACATTTTTATTATGTTTTAGTGGTTACAATATGTATCTTACTACTTCATATTATACTAATTCAGTACCAGTAATATAGAATCTTTGATCCAGATTTGCTCTATTTCTTTTTCATCTTGTGTACTGTTGTCATATATGTTACATTTTGTTATAAGCCCAACCGTATAATGTTACCATTTTTTTGCAGTTATTTTTAAAATCAGTTAAGAGAAGAAAAGAGAAAGAAATGTTTTCATTAAGTCTTTCATATTTACCTATGTAATTCCCTAGAGGTGTTCCTTATTTGTGAGAATTTAAGTTATTGCCTGCTGTCATTTCTTTGTAGCCTGAAGGACTTCTTTAGGTTTTGGGGCTTTTTTTTTCTTTGCTTCTTTTTTCTCTTTTTTCTAAATGCATGTCTACTAGCAACAGTTTTTGTTTATTTGGAAATATCTTTTATTTTTACTGTGTTTTGTTGGATAGTCTAATTGGAAAAATAGGTCTTGGTTGACAGTATTTTTCTGCCAGCTCTTTGAATATATTCATTCCACTATATTCCGATTTCAGAATTTCTTTTTTTTTTTTTTTAAAGATTTTATTTATTTATTCGACAGAGATAGAGACAGCCGGCGAGAGAGGGAACACAAGCAGGGGGAGTGGGAGAGGAAGAAGCAGGCTCATAGCAGAGGAGTCTGATGTGGGGCTCGATCCCATAATGCCGGGATCACGCCCTGAGCCGAAGGCAGACGCTTAACCGCTGTGCCACCCAGGTGCCCCGATTTCAGAATTTCTAATGAGAAGTCAGTTGGTAATCTTTTTGGGGTTTCCTTTTATGTGAGGAACCATTTTTTTCTTTTACTGCTTTCAAGATTTTCTCTTTGTCTTTCTGCATATGTAGGCCCCACTAGGGCTTCAACTTCCGTAACTTTATTACCCTTTTATTGACTTCAGAGTTAAGCTTTAAAAGAAAAATTCCATAGATAGTCATTGTTTTAAAAATACTTATAGCCTAAACTTATTTTTTGTATGTTTGCTTTTTCCTCAAGTTTTCATAGCTTTGTAATTAAGTAATACTTGTTTGTGGAGGGGCTACTTTAAGCATCTTTGCTAGCAAGAAATGGTAGCAGTGTTTTAGTTTTTTTGTGTGTTTGTTTTATTTCATGTTGTGGCATTATATATTGTTGCTTTCAGATTTTTCTCCTGCCTCATGAGATTTTATACACATAGATCTATGTATACCTATTTTCCATATATTTGACAGGTAAAAATCCATATATAAAAATAAGGCTTATAGGAATAAAAGATACTGATTTTTCTTAAGGAATATATGATCTTAATATATTTTCCTTTTGATGAATATTAAATGATATTCTTTAAGACTACACAAAAGATACCATTGCATATTTAGTACTTGTATTGAGGCATGTATTAGTCTCTTTAGGAGTTTATGTCCATAAATATTTAGTTTGGATTGTGTCATTGTCAAGTAACATCTAGGACTAGAGTTCTCAACTGGGTACCTTAATTTTGCTGCCTTGTTCTTTTAGAAGTGTTAACTATGAGCTATAGGCAGGCAACAAAAGGAAAGGAGGTGAGTGGGACAAAGAAAGAAAAAGACTAAAACAGATGGCAGGGAAATAAAAATAATAAAGAATTTCTTGAGCATTGTTTGTTTTGGATAGTTTTCTTGTTGAGCACATGGAAATACTTTGCACATTTGAGAATTGCTGACTTCGTATATACTATTTTTGAGAAACAGCAAATCATTCATGTAATATAAACACAATTATGATTATTTTGCTGGAATTTTTCATTTCTGGGGTTTACTTTTTCAAAAGATAAGTAACAGTGACGACTTTTTTTTTTTTTTTTAAAGATTTTATTTATTCGACAGAGTTAGAGACAGCCAGCGAGAGAGGGAACACAAGCAGGGGGAGTGGGAGAGGAAGAAGCAGGCTCATAGCGGAGGAGCCTGATGTGGGGCTCGATCCCATAACGCCGGGATCATGCCCTGAGCCAAAGGCAGACGCTTAACCGCTGTGCCACCCAGGCGCCCCACAGTGACTTCTTTCAAATCATATTATGATAATATATTTGGAGGATCATAAACATAAATTTAAATTGAATGGTGCTAATGCAAGTAAATGGTAGGCATTCATTGAAAACTTTTTGGGTTTAGCCTTATTGAGTTATATTCTGCTCTATAAATGAATGTTATTAGTAGGAATGGACTTTTTAGGATACATCTTAAGTCAGTATAGTGAATTTTGAAATGCCTTTGGTTTTAGATTTCTATATTTGTAATCACATTAAAAGATCTTGTGATTGAAGAGTATTTTATATCCTTTAATATACTTGCATGTAAAGATACAGCGTAAATATTACTAGTCCTAACTTCCCTTTTTTTCGCTGATATGTTCTCTTAAGCCCAGTAGGAAACTAGGAGTCAGAGTGAGAGTATAAGCTTTCAGATTCTTAGTTCAATTTTTTTTTTCATTTTCATAGCGTCTCTTGAGTTAGAATGAAAAGTAGGAGATAGACGAGTAAAGGCAGAAATGAAAGAAGAAAAAGAATTTCTTATAAGAAGTACTGTTAGACCCAAACCAACCATATTATTAGTGGTAGGCACTCCTATGTTGCCTTTGTGTATGCTTAGGTAATCTTGAATGAGGATTATTGATAATGATATGGCTCTGTGAAATAGTCTTTTTATTTCTGTATTACTGATTTTAGTTTTAGAAGTTAGAGCCATAAATGTAATTGCCTATATCTGGTGCAAGGCCTCTTTGAAATGGTGAAAGAATGTTGCATACTTTTTTACTGCTGTCACTAGTTCTAGCGAAGTTCCATTATGTTTTATCAAAGGCTTTCAGACTTTCCCCTGTGTTCTCTATAGTGGCAACTTGCACTTTGCCAGTAGGAGCATTTGAATTGAGAAAGTAATAGGGAGTAATTGTAGGCTCCTGTTGCTCTGTTAACGTTACAGAATGTGCCTCTTATTTTTATGTTTATTTTTTTGCCTTTTTACGGAAGATAGGAGAGCAGTGCGATTAGGAATAGATAAGGATTTTAACGTGAGACTGAGTGGTTTAAAATTCTGGCTCTGTGAATTAATGCTTATGGGACATAGGTAAATTACTTTATTCATTTGGAATAATATAAACCTTATTTGTTGGAGTGTACCTTGTGGTGTGGCAGGTGGTTGTTTTTTTTCTTTAAAGATTTTATTTATTTGCGAGAGAGAGAGAGCAAGAGTAAGAGAGAGAGAAGGATCAGGGGGAAGGGCAGAGGGAGAGGGAGAAGCACACTCCCAGCTGAGCAGGGAGCCTGACTTGGGGCTTGATCCCTAGATCCTAGGACCATGATCTGAGCTGAAGGCTAATGCTTAACCAACTGAGACCCAGGCATCCCTCAGAGAAGATTTTTTGAATGATTTTCTTAGATATCAGTTATAAAGACAAACTCTTTTCCAGATGTAACATATTATTTGTTCCTTCATAGATAGCACAGTAGATGAATTATTTTTTTTAAAGAAACTGACAACAACAAAGTGAAAGGGGGAGAGTGATTAAGTGACTAATTCCAAATATAAGATGTTCTGAGAATTGGATATAGATTTGCCTAAAATTTTAAGTGGTCTAAAGACAAAGGGAGAATCATCTATTCTAAGTTATAAATATGCAATAGGAAATAATGGTATATTTCATTTAAAAGTATTGATGACTCTTTAAGTCATTGAAGGATGACTTAAGGATAATTTCATTTTGCAGATAGTAAGACCCCTAAAAGTAACTCCATTCTTTATTGGGTTCACATTTTATAAGAATTTCTATAGAACAGATATTATCTGGTGAATATAAATATAAAAAAACCTTTGATCTGACCATCAGTTGGAATTATTGGAAGCACAAATCAAGAATTCAGAGTGAGTCAAAGCCTTAAGTCAACTCATAGTTAAAAAACAATCTGGTGCTTGCTTTACTAAAATAACTGTAGATTAAGAAGCTTCCTAAGTATGAATTTGTATTTTGTATTACTATGGTGATATATGTCAATGCATTTTTCTCAGTCAGAACCTACCTTTCTTCAATAAGAATCATGTATCCTAGAAAGTCTTATGTGACAAAGAAACTGAAGATCTAATTCTACTTTTAAAGAAATATTGTGGTTTGTGTGTATTAACAGATATGTAGAGTTTTATCTATCTATGTCCTCTACATTTCATCTCCATTTAATTAGGTTTGTATGTTTATGCATTTGTTTGGGTACAGGGGCATATTTAAAGACTATTTTGGTACTTTGGCCTATCTTGGTAAGCCTGAGGTATTTAGCCATAGACAGGGATATTGAAGAAGGGGTTAAAAAATTTAGTGGCTACTAAGACTGGGGGTGAACTTTAACATCCTGTCTACTGAGATTGTTTGAATTTTATTTATAGACACTCAGATTTTAGCCAGGGCTTCTACCTTCCCAGTCTTTATCTTGGTACTTCAACTGAGTCTTTGTGAAATATGTTAATGCTTTTTGAGAGTCTTTTTTATATGGGGAAATATGAAAGTGAAAAAAAAATTGACCCAGACAATTTGTTGATACTACTAAAAATACAAAAACATTAAGCAAGATACAAAATGATCAGTGAATATTTCTTAGGCCATGACTTTAAAAGGCGACTGCTGTTTTGTGTTTTGTTCTGGAGAAAAAGTTTTACAAATGTTCTTTTTAAAAGCAATAATAATCTAATAAAAACCAGATGTCCACTAAGCAAAATCATGCAATGCAATTTCTTTCTTCCTAACACCTTAGTGATATCAGGAAGTTTTGATTGCACTGAGATGCAGGTTGGTGACTTAAGATCAGGGGAACACATTAGGAGTCAAGTCAGTAAGTTTGAGTGGAGTGTTTCCAATTAGGAGCTTAGTATTACAGTGTTGTGGGCACATAAAATGCCTGGGAAAGGCACTGGGTGCTGGATAGGAATGCAAAAGGCAAAATGGGAGAAGCTAAAATTTTGGAAATTTAGAATTTTTGTCTAAGGCCAGGGTTGCACCCAGGAAAGATGAAGTAAACTTCTTTGTTTTCTCTCCTGTATTTCTCCCGAGGCTCAAAACTAAATTTAAGATAATTAATATGTTTTATATATTGTTGGCCTAGGATTGCACCATCATTTACAACTTTGTTTCTGTAGAAAGATGCTTTGAGTGAGTCTAAGTTAAAAGCAGACTTTTGATAGGTTACCATTCATATGTTGATTACCTGTGGTGGTTTTATCTGGTGATAATGACTTAAGAGATGGTCTTTTGAAGATGGTGTGAGATATTCCTCATCTTCATGAAGGTGATGATACAGTAGTAGTAGTGATATAATTGGTAGCATTTTTTGTAGACACTTGACTCTGCTACTTGACTCTCCTTTAAATACATTTTATTTGATCCTTGTAAAATAATTTTACAAGTGAAACTGAGGCTTGCTAAAAAAAGTTGCTTAAGGTAGAGGTGGGATTTGACTCTTTAGACTTCAAAGCCTGCGTATTTAGCATTGTTGATATGGGGAATTTAAAAGAATAAGGTATTATAGGCAGATAATGTGTATGCTTGCATTCTTGCTGGAAAGATGAGATACAGATAGGAAAGCTGTTATAGTGTGAAGAACCACAATAAATGCAGACTGGGATTGTTCTTACAGCTGCTTTAAGTTATTTGGAGGTTAACCTGGGTTAACCTGCTTGACATTGCCACTATGGGTTCTTTGGATGTTATTTTTAATTATAGTTATGACTTAATCAAAAGTAGTTTTGGATATTTTGGAAATCATGAAGCACATGCATTTCAAGATGAGTTAGCTTAGGCATTTAAAAAATACCACCAGTGTTGATATAGGATAAAACATAGTGTAAAATCAGGTCCTGAGACATTTTTTACATATTTGATTCGTATTTTATAGTCATTCTCATCGATTATTATATTGCCTTATGTGGTATAGACTAATACAATGAATAAAACTGGTTAGTAGTTTTCTTGCATGCTAATTATATCTAAAGATGTAATGCCTGTAAAACACTTAAAATTTAATATAATTCAGTTTTTTCTGAAAGATCATATATTTTGAGAAAAAATGTTTTGTTTCAACAATGAATAAAAAAAATGTCCAAATTCAGAAACTTCTACTTGTATGCTGTAGTCAGAGGGAGAAAAGTATTAGGGATATAAACTGTTTAAAACATCCTTAGAAGTGAAACGACATGAATATGTTGCTTAAAATGTTAACTTTAATTAAAGAAATTTCTTATTTAACTCTTCAGTTATTTTGTCCTTACGAAATATATTTGGTGCCATCTCTGAACATATCTGTTTGAACCCCTAATTCCTACAAATATATTTTTTTCACCATTAAAAAAATCAGTTCAATAGTCAATTTTTAATACAATAATTTTTTATTCCAGTAAAATACACATAACATAAAATTTACCATTTAACCATTTTTTTTTTTTAAAGATTTTATTTATTTATTCAACAGAGATAGAGACAGCCAGCGAGAGAGGGAGCACAAGCAGGGGGAGTGGGAGAGGAAGAAGCAGGCTCATAGCAGAGGAGCCTGATGTGGGGCTCGATCCCATAACGCCGGGATCACGCCCTGAGCCGAAGGCAGACGCTTAACTGCTGTGCCACCCAGGCGCCCCAACCATTTAACCTTTTTTAAGCATACAGTTTAGTGGTATTAAATACATTAATATTGTGTGCAACAGTCACCATCAATCTCCATAACCCTTCCTCTTGTAAAACTGAAACTTTATGCCCATTAAACAGTACTCCCACCCCCTCCATAGGTCTACAGACTTTTTTTTCCAATTGTTTGTATACTTACTAGTAATGAAAAAATGAAAAGAATTTAGAGCAAGGAAATATTCACCAGAATCAACATATTTTAGTTTCCTTTATGTTGAGCAATTAGCTTATGAGCTGGTTTGAAACTGACTACCAGGATAGAATACTTTTGAGGTTATATTAGTTTCTTTGTTTTCAATAAGGCAAATCTTGATGATACATCAATTAGCAAATCTTGAAGAATTGATGTAAATGGTCTGGTAATTCCTGTTATAAGAGATATTTCTTAGAACTCATAAACTCCTGCTTCCCCCAGGGTATCAGACCTGCTGTTGAATTGAGGAAGTAGCCTGGCAGCAGTCTTGTGTATCTGAGCTGAGTTCAGAATTGTTTAGAATGGGAAGTGTTTTTAAAACACCATGGGAGGGGCACCTGGGTGGCTCATTCGGTTAAGTGTCTGCCTTCGGCTCTGGTCATGCTGGGATTGAGCCCTGCCTCCTGCTCCCTGCTCAGTGGAGAGCCTGCTTCTCCCTCTTCCTGTGCCGCTCCCCCTGCTTGCCGCTCTCTTGCTCTCTTGCTCTCTTGCTCGCTCTTACTCTATCTCAAATAAATAAATAAAATCTTAAAAAAAATACAACAAAACATTATGGGAAAGCTAATTAAAATTGAACTTTGAAAAAAAGAAAATGCAAAATAGCGTGGAAGTAAAAATTAGTGTTTTCCCTCAAATGTTTTTAAAAAATCTGTATTAAGAATACTATACTGTTTTGGGGCGCGTGGGTAGCGCAGTCGTTAAGCGTCTGCCTTCGGCCCAGGGCGTGATCCCGGCGTTCCGGGATCGAGTCCCACATCGGGCTCCTCCACTGGGAGCCTGCTTCTTCCTCTCCCACTCCCCTGCTGTGTTCCCTCTCTCGCTGGCTGTCTCTCACATAAATAAATAAAAAAATCTTAAAAAAAAAAAAGAATACTATACTGTTTTAACCTGTTAATTTATAGATCTTTGAAAGATGTATTTATAAATTACATTGACCTTGCTAAAAACAGCAAGGCAGGTTGCTAAAGACAGCAAGGCAGGTAATTATCTAGTTCTCTGTATTAGAAGAAGAATTATTTTTGAATAAATATTAAGAGACTAAATTTAACATCTCTTACTACATATGCTTTGTGTGTTGTTAGCTTTTTCCTAGTGTAAAATGAATCTCAATATGCCTTATGATTGGTGACAAATAAAGTCTTTGTGAAATTAAGAGAAGATCTGTTTATTTAAGAGCTCTCAAAGGTTGTAAAAGATTATACTTGGCTATATGTGAAGAATAAATGTTGTGCAATAATGCCCCTTAGTTCCCCTTTTGTAATAAATCTCAGCTGTGTGTTCAGCACAAGGGCTCAGTGCCAAAAAGAACAGGTTCAACTTGTCTGGGAGGATTTGCACCACAGTAAAGTGCACAACTGCTTTTGTAGAGGTCATTGTAGAGGTCACAGGCATGTACAGTTGAATGAAAGCAACTTTAAAAACATGGTAGAACAGATAGTGTTAAAGATTCAAGAATCAATGTTAACTTAAAACATTAAAAGGATAGAAAATCATAAAAAGAAACCTCACATACATTTTTCACTTTCTGTTTATGTTTTCAAATGGATTTAAAACAATTTCTTTGTCAACTTGGGCCAGCATATTTTAAAATAACTTCATAATTGCTTTTTTTTTTTAAAGATTTATTTATTTTAGAGAGAGAGAGCAGGGGGAGGGACAGAAAGAGAGGGAGAGAAGCAGACTGTCCACTGAATGTGGAGCCCGCTGTGTGGGACTCTTGATCCCACGGCCCTGAGATCATGACCTGAGCTGAAACCAGGAGTTGGATGCTCAACTGACTGAGCCACCCAGGTGCCCCCATAATCACTTTCATAATAATTGCCCAGACATGGAAATATTGACTACTTTAATGTTTGTTAAATTCTGAGGAGTGTTTTGAACAGAGTTCTTATAATAAAGGTAGGATATGACCATGGTAAAATGAAGTGTGTGTGTGTGTGTGTGTGTGTGTGTGTGTGTGTGTGTGTGCGTGCGTGTGCGGGCCCAAAGGAGTGAGGGTAAATTCTAATGAAAACGCGGATGTGATCTAACGGAGAATGCCTCCAGGGGTCATATTTCTCCTGAGCATATTATTGAAAGACTTAAAATTAGCAACAAAGAAAATGCTATCTTATATTTATATGAATCTTTTCCTCCAGATATGTCACAGATACTTTCATACATTTGTGGTAAGTAGAAATAACTCAGAAATAGCAAGTGGAGAGACTATAAGACCCATAACTCCAGCCAATGAAAGTTTTGAGTTCAGTATAATGAACACCAGAAAATGATAGAACTAAGTAATTCAGCAGATGCAAAGCTTACCTAGAGTTATGTTTTACATGGAGTTGTATCTGGTCATAGAGGGACTGTTTCTTTTCTTTTTCTTTTTTCTTTTTAATGGTGATGAAAATGGCAGGCAGCCATTGTTTTCAGTATAGAGATTAATCAGTAATCTGTTAGAATATGCTTCAGCAAATGCAGCTGATTGGCAGTAGCACCTGTTTCAGCAACTGGTAGAATGTTAGTGCTTTCATCGAGCCTATAATTTGTAGAAGGGCTTCAAAGCTGTGTTCATTAAAGTCTCCCATACTAATTGCTTTCTTTGTCCTCTGGGGCACGTTATACTAAATGTACCTCTCTATTTTTATTTATTTATGTAGGTATTTATGTATTTATTTATGAAGGTTATAAAATAAAGTTAATTTTTTTAATTTTAAAAAACTAAAGTTATGTGATAGTCTGTGTATTACTGTATTTGTGGAACCACCATTCATGTAGTGAACACATAATATGCCCAGATGAAAATTTACCAGTTTTGTGATTTCTGTGCATTGCTTTTGTAATTCATATCATAAATATAAAATATATCTGTAAATTATGAAAAATCTGTGAAAGTATAGTAAAATGTGATTTAAAGGATGGGTTATTATAGTCAACTTTCTAGGAAGGTAGTATATTTCTGCATTGTTACGAAGTCTTTCTAGTTGAAATAGTTTTTCTGGTTCGTATTTCAAATTATATTCAATTTACATGGATCTATAGACAAGGCACCAATTTGTATTATTGTTTGAGGAAGGTAGTATTTTTGCTCATTATGAAAAGAAGACTGAACGAAGAGAGTATTTAAAAATAGGATGAAGTACAGGTGAAATTTGCCTCATTCTCAATGTATTATGGAAAAGTTGAATGTGAGTATTTTCTGAAAGTAAAGCTATATGTTTTAATGAACTAGGGTAACTTTCATTTAAAAACTACCTATATACTTATATATATTTTTTAAAGATTTTATTCATTTATTTGAGACAGAGAGTGAGCGAGTTTTTATGTTTCATACATATAAAGATATGTTGTTAAATACTTGACAATAGAATCAGTTCTCGTGGTGTATCCTTTCTGTCATACCTTCACAATGCCTAACGTCCACTAAATGTTTGGATAAATAACTGAATTTTCATACTCTAGTCTTGTAATAGAAGAGTGTTTGGTGGATTCTGGTAATATAGGCTTTAAAATCTGGGTAGGTTACTTGGCCTTGGGAAATATCATTTTCTTTTCCTGTAAAATAGGCAAAATAATAATTATTTCAAATGTATGTGTAGTGCCTAGTACAGTGCATGGTATATAGTAGATGGTCCATAAATATTTTTATGTCCTTTGCATGGAACCCCGCTGTTAATAATCACATTCTGTATATTCATGATTTTAGTAAAAGACAGTTTAGGCAAAACTGCAAGTGAAAAGGGAATCAGAGAATCCTAAACATTTTATTCTATTATACATTTAGAATGTAGAGCTAGGGGTGCCTGGCTGGCTAAGTTTGTGGAGTGGCAACTCTTGATCTTGGGGTTGCGGGTTTGAGCCCCACGTTGGATGTGGTGATTGTGTAAAAAAAAATAAAATCTTAGGGAAAAAAAGAACATAGATCTAATTGTTTGGTGGTTTTTGTGAAGGTGGTGGTGGTGCTGGTTATGATGGTAGTGGTTGTGTGTGTTTGGAGAAAGCAGATTGGGATGGTTAGGGTATTCATACTATTTGTTGTTTCGTTTTAGGACAGAAGAAGGATAAAGTTAGTTCCTTCTTGGCATAGGTTTTTACTTATCTTCTACAATAAGAATGGCACAGTAACTGCTCATTCTGTAGTTAAATGGTCTCAAATACAATCAGATTTTTTATATAGTTTTTGGAGAGGATAACTTTGGAGTAGTGGGTTGGAGTAAGTGGGATACTGTGGGTCATTACAAAACGTTTGTTCATATGTGAAGCAAGCATTCCTAATATGTACCAAGCACTGTACTAGGCACAGGAAGTTTAGTTCTAAATAAAGTATGATCCCTTGAATTATTCAGTCTCTATTATGGTATAAAGAAGCTTTCTGCTACCTTTTCACTAAAAAATATTTCTTTTACTAAAAAATAGTCTTCAGAGGACTAATAATCTTCCCATGTGATATTTTTTGTTTTGCTAGTATAATAGTAATATTGGTAGAGAACTATATACAGCAGTTTTCTTATTTTATTACGTTCAGAAATGTAGACTTATCTGTAAATTGTCATTATTGTTGAGTAACTAAAAGTTCACCTAAAGTGCCAAGATAAGAATTCTTTCTGGAGGGGGCTCCTGGGTGGCTCAGTCGTTAAGCGTCTGCCTTTGGCTCAGGGCGTGATCCCGCGTTCCGGATCGAGTCCCACGTCGGGCTCCTCCGCTGGGGGCCTGCTTCTTCCTCTCCCACTCCTCTGCTGTGTTCCCTCTCTCGCAGGCTGTCTCTCTGTCACATAAATAAATAAAAATCTTAAAAAAAAAAGAATTCTTTCTGGAAACTGTTTTTGTAATTACTGAAAGTAAATTAACTAAAATGCTATATGTCTGAAAAGTTCTAAAAATTTCTGGCAAATGCTGTTTTTCTTAAAATTAGTACAGACTCTTAAGGAGGCAGGTTTTGTCTCACCAGATAGTCTCCTTGATGTTTTTCCTTTCTGATCTTTTTATAGAAGCAGATATGATTTGCTGGACACTCTGTCCTCTTGGCAACAAATGGTAGTTCAGTAGCAAGACAAGCATCAGAGAAAGAACGTAAAAATAATGCTTTTCAACACTGCCTCATTTATCAGTGCTTAAGAAAAAATAAAACCTAGAGCCACAAAAATAAAAGAAAATCTCTTCTTTGGACCCTACTTTTTCTTTAAACTACTGCCCTATCTCTCTATGTTCATTTTATCTTATAATTTGATGAAAATAGTAATCATGTTTGCTCACTGTTTGTACTTCCTCAATTCTCATTCATTCTTCTATCATTTATATTCTGGCTCCTACTTTCACTACTGTACTGAAGCTGCTCTTGGAATTGAAATTCCCTTCACTAGAAATGCTCTTTCTTTCCTTCCATTTCAGCCCCATTCAGCCTTCATAGCCCATCTTAGATGTCATTTTTTCCCCAGGAATTCCGGTAAATGAACATTTAAATACCTGTCATGTGTAGCCAAGTCATAGCATATGTACATTTAACTTATTTGAATCCAACTAAAGTTGAAAACACAAAACTAGGGAGAAAAGTAGCAAATAATTCTCTTCCTTCAGTAAAAAAATGTTTTTGAAACAACATCCTTGCCAAAAGCAAGCCAACTGCTTTATCTGCTTTTCCATAGAACACACAGTGATCTATTTCAATGCTGGAGTAAAAGCTAGTTTATTTATATAAAGCAATTACAATATATATAGAGCAATGTATAGTTTACTTTATGGGCTATTTAAGGGATTTTTTGAGAGGTTATTTTGACCAGTTTTTGCCTTACTCTGATCTTAGAACCTAATCCCTGTGTAAGATGTGACTTCACTGTTTTAGTTTTGTTGAATTTAAGTCAGTCATATCACTTAGGACCCTTCTAGATAACACTTGGACTTCTCAGATATTTTAGTGTAGAACTATCTGAGGCAGAGACGACTAGCTTATTAGTTTCTTTCCTGTCTTTATCTTTGCATTTTTTAGGAGATAAATTTGTATGAATGCAATTGTAGTCAAAACAGGTGTAAGCATAGGGGGAAGATGCTGTCCCTTTTGTATTTCATGTTCATCTATATAGTTTGAGACCCTTGGCTTTCTGAAAACTAATGGTATATGTCCACAGATACATTGTTGAATTTCATTTCTATAGGAGCCATAGTAGTTCTACACCAACACAAAGGAACTTATAGAAATGCTTTTTTAAAAATATGCAGAGCTTGGTTACAATTATATTTGAGATGCTTTAATGATATTAATCTTTTTAATATTATTTCCTAATTCTCCCATTTTAAATTTTTAAAGATTCTAAATTTTATTTTAAAGTTTTTTCTCAAGGAATAGTTTGTGTAATAGTAAGAAACAAATTTACAATAACAATACATACACAAATACATTTGTGTAACTATAATAATTCTAAAACAGAATTGATAAATTATTAAAGGATGTTTTCTGTGTGGTAATTTGAACACTAAATGCTGTATGTTGTAGCGAGGGGATTGCAAATGACTTTAGTTAACAAAGCCTTAAAGTAATTCCAGTGTAGTGAACAGATTGTGATGAGGTTTCCAGAGCCAATGTGATAGAAATTGTTTTGGAGACTTGGCTTAGCCAAGCAAGGGTATAACTCTTTTAGGACCATTTGCTTTTTAATGATGAACAAGAAGTTTAAGCCCAGCTAGATACAGAAATTCTTCTTTAATGTTTTAAAGCATATCTTACATATTTGAATGGAACTGATCATCACTAAAGAACTAGAAAAATATGGTGCTGTTCCTAGTGTATTCAGGATGAAACTAATTTCATACTTTCAAAAAGCCTGCTTTTTTTGAGAGGGAAAATTTTTGAGAAAAATTGGGTAAAGTAACTATTAGGTACCGTATTTTAAAAGATAAAGAATGCTCATGAAGGCTGATTTGTGGGAATAATTCCACATTAGAATGCTTAAAAAAGCAAACCATCTAATTTTTAGAAAAGTTACGGTCTGTTCATTACAAAACATGCATTCAGAAAGGGAATGTAATTTCATGATTCTAGAAGAGACTTGAGAATCTTGGGATTTGTTCTTGTTTTTTTCCATTGGCTTTTTCTCTTGTATATTTAGAATCAAATTATTTCACATTAAATTTAGGGAAAATTCTTTTTATTTTTATGATACATTATGAGGTAGTGGCTTATTTCTACTTAGTGGTCATGAAATCATAGCAGGTTAGACCTGGAAGAACATCTAGTCCAACCCCCGGTTCACTCCCCACGTCCCCATTTTAGATTAAGAAAGTGAAGCTGAGAGTTTTATCACCTCAGTTCATTTTATTTTATTTTTTTAAAATAAGATTTTACTTTTAAGTAATCTCTACATCCAATGTGGGGCTCGAACTTACAACCCTGAGACCAGGAATCATACGCTTCACCAACTGAGCCAGCCAGCCATCCCTCCCTCAGTTCATTTTAGTTCAGAGGCTGTGCCAGCATAAATAGAGAGTGACTTTTTACCATGCAGGGTCTTATCCCTCACTGACCTTATTGCTGTTTACTATAAATTTTGAAAGAAATTAGAGAAAGCCATTTCTATGGGGGAAAATGAATTGTACTTACCATAAAATTCTGTGCTACCAGGAAGTTATTATCATGCAGCTGTTGCAGTGATGACAAGCTGATATCACCCAAGAATGACCAGAACAACGTAGTATAAAAATTGTTCTGCTTGCTACTCCAAAAAATTAAAAACAACTGAATTACCAAGAAAATATTACTTAGAATGAGCAGGTTGAAGGTAGTGCCAGGTATATAAGTATTCTCTATGCTGTTACAAAATTGTGTGAGAACACACACACACCACATAATTAAAAAAATATATCTAAATCCATATACAGATGCATACATACATATGCACAAATGAAAAACGTGTACATATGTGCACATACATATTTAAATTATTAGGACATTAACCAACATAGAAACAATATTTCAAAAAAAAACAGTCGATTTTCTCAGAGGTCTCCTATAGATACTTTCTCTGGAAATAATAACCAGGATTGCAGTGGTTTAATGCTTCGAGAACACTGAAATATTCAGGTTTTTAATTCCCTTTGGCAGTGTGACACATTCTGTAGGATTTGATAAATTTAATATGTGAGAGGACTTAGTTTTTGAAAACAGCTACCAGTATCATTTTCTCTTTCTTTCCTTCCTTCCTTCCGTTCTCATTCTCGTTCTCGTTTTGCATTTAGATGATTCAGAGACTTAAAAGTAGAAGTCACAATCTCATTGAAAGGTTATTAGAATGTAAGCTCTCTGAGTGCAGGGCTGGTATCTGTTTTGATCATGGCTGGAGTTTTTAGTTTTGGACATACAGTTAATATTCAGTATTTCTTATGTGAATGGGTGATGATAGCCACAGAATACCACAGTATTATCTGAAATTTTGTTAAAATGAGTTCTTAAGTGGCTAAAAGACACATTTCCAGCCTAGGGATAAAAAACATCCACAGACTTTCTATAATAAATGAGTGAAAGAAAACAATATTAAAGTGTGGAGAAGGTGGAGTTGTATTCCTTATGTGCCCTTATAGTACATGTGATTAACAAAATTTCAATTGTTTATGCTTAGTAAGAGTGTTCTTAAATTTATAGAATATGGAAACCTGACTTTTAACAGTTTTCCTAGTGTTCATATTGCTATACCATATGACCATTCACATGCCCATTTATATCATTCATTCATTCAACAAAATATCAAGTAGCTCTTTGTGGCTAGGCACTGTGCTGTAGACATGGCAGTGAACATAGGGCCTTATAGTCTAATGGGAGAGACAGATGTTAAACAGATAACTACATACAGTCTAACAAGCTTACAGGGCTTATTAGCAAATACACTAAAGATGAGACTAGCCTGGCAAGTAAGTCATTTAAGCAAGACAGAAAAATTAAGAGAGTCCTTAAAATTGTGTTAAAGGATTTTCAGAATCATTCAACCTATCACCCTAAATGAATTACAGCCTCTTCTTTGGTACTTAGCAAAAAATTATATACTGATTTATACGACAGGATATTTTTATTTTTAGTATTTTTTTTCAAGTTTCTATTTTAATTTCAGTTAGTTAACCTCCAGTATTATATTACTTTTAGGTGTAGTATAGTGATTCAGCAATTCCATGCATCACCTGGTGCTCATCATAAGTTCACTCCTTCATTTTTAATATTTTTATTATTGCTTATTTCCACAACCTATATATTAATGATTATTAATGAACTATTTCTGTTGCTGTTATTTTTATTAGAAAGTAATATATTTTCTTTAGTAATGTTATTCTAAATGGTTGCTGCATTCCAAAAGTGTGTGTTTGTGTGTGTGTGTCTTTGTCTTTTAACATAATAACCAGAGGTTTTTTAAAGTAAAAGTTGCTTTCAGAGTTAATTTCATTTCTTGTTGAGTAGATTCCAGAAGTCTAGATCATATAATTTTTCATTTGGAATTAAATTCTGATTTTAGAGTCAGAACAAAAGGTAGTCTGTGCTTTTCCTTTACTTGAGGAGAAAGAATAATGATAATATTTGTAATGTACGGATGCTCTAACAGTTAAGTTTTAGTAAATAGTAAACTGCTTTTTATAGTAGACTTGAAATTTGCTAAGTAAGAAAAGTTAAAGAATATATTTCAAATCATACTTAAAATTATAGCCATGTATAATTACTTTGGTTGACATTTCATGTAAATGGGATCTTACAATATGTAGTCCTTTTCCTGGTTTCTTTCACTTAGCATGTTTTTGAAGTTCATCTGTGTTGCAGCACATATCAATATTTTATTCCTTTTTGTTGCTGAATAGTATTCAGCATATTTTATTAATATTAAATTATGAGTTATTATTCATACAGTATTGAATATACCTCATTTTCTGATTCATTTACCAGTTGATGGACATGTAGACTGTTTCCACTATTTGGCTATTATGAATAATGTTGCTGGGTCACCTGGGTGGCTCAGTCATTAAGCATCTGCCTTTGGCTCGGGGCATGATCACGGAGTTCTGGGATCGAGCCCCACATCAGGCTCCTCCGCTGGAAGCCTGCTTCTTCCTCTACCCCTCCCCCTGCTTGTATTCCCTCTCTTGCTGGCTGTCTCTATCTCTGTCAAATAAATAAATAAAATCTTAAAAAAAATGAATAATGTTGCTAGGAATATCTTATACAAATCTTTGTGTGGTCATAGGTTTTCATTTCTCTTGCTTAGACACCTATAAAGTACTAAGTCATAGTACATTATTGTACACTTAAGAAAATCTGCTGAACTGATTTCCAAAGTGGTGGCACCATTGTATACTCTCATCAGAATATATAAAGGTTTGAGTTTCTCCACATCCTCAGTAACACTTTTTATTGTCTGTCCTTTTGATTATATCCAATCTAGTGGGTATGAAGTAGTATTTCATTGTGGTTGTAATTTGCATTTTTCTTAAAGACTAATCATGTTGAGCATCTTTTCATGTACTTGTTTAGCCATTTGTGTATCTTCTTTGGTGAAATGCCCATTAATTCAGATGTGATAAATCACTAGTGCATCATGTAGTTTGATGTCCTTAATCTGATAATTTGGATAATATCATACTTACTGTCTTGGTGGAAATATCACATTCAGTTACCATTTTGCATCTAGAAACTTTTTAGATACCATTTTGCTTCCAGTCACTTAAAACTCACAACACTGGGGCGCCTGGGCGGCTTGGTTGGGCGTCGCCTGCAGCTCAGGTCATGATTCCAAGGTCCTGGGATTGAGCCCCACATCGGGCTCCTTGCTTAGTGGGGAGTCTGCTTCTCCCTTTCCTTCTGCCCCTCCCCCATGTATGTGCACTCTCTCTCTCTCTCTCAAATATATAAATCTTTAAAAAAAAAAAAAAGCCAACAAAACCAACACTTTCCTCATAGGGCTTGCTAAGACATTTTGTCTGTTGGTGATTTAATTTTAACTCTAATTATGTTGATTTGTCCTGTAAGTTCTTCCCCAGCTTTAGATTTGAGAAATTTGCATCTATCTCATACCAAGTTTTTTTGGGGAAAGGTCGATTGAACATTACAAGGCTAAGTTGTGCATCATTTATGAACTTTGCTTTATCATTGTCATGGCAAATAGGATTACCACTAAGGGATGTTTATTATTCTCTAAATGCCATAATTAAAAAAAATCCTCTGTGAGCCTGTGTTGTTTTGACCAAATCTAAGTTATTAGAATTTGTATAAATTTTATCTTAAACTATCTAGGATTTACTTAGTAAGATCAAACTTTGAAACTGAGCAACCATCATTATATTATCAAAAAATAGGATATTAAAAGATAGTGTTAATATGGTAGAACCCATACTGGACAGGAATTAGGAGATTTGACTCTTCCTACATGACTTTTGGAAAATTTATATTTTAAATGCTTCTTTATTCATAAAATGAGGAAGTTAGAGGAAAAGAACACAGGCTTTAGAATCTAACAGAATTGGCTTCTATTCTTCAACCTGCCATTAATATAGAGTGACCTTGCCCAGTCACATATCTAAACCCCTGTTGCTTATCTGTAAAGTAGGAATAATAGTATTTATCTCATGAAACTGTTGTGAATACTAATGAAATAATGCATAAAAGTCCTTAGGCCAGTGTCTGGCACTGAGTAAATAATGTTAACTGTTCTTATACTAGGTGATCTTTTATGTGCCCATAAACTTGCAGAAGAGATTTTGGATCATATGATTTCATAACTTTAGAAACTTGGGCTTTATTGTTGGTATTTAGTGAATGATCACTTTTAAGTATGTTTCCTACTGTAAAGACTTAAGAGGGCCTGTCTTTTTTGAATATTATTTTCCCTGGGAAGTATTCTAGCTCTTGAAAATACCCATTCTGTATCATCTTTTCTGGGCCTTGCATGATTTATAAAATGAAAATGGAGTAATAAAGTAATCTACATTACTATGTTAGTAGGACTATAAAGTTTCCTTCTTTAATTCTTAGAGGTTTTCTTTTTCATTTCTCTTCCCCCTCCCCCCAACCTAACAATGTGACATTAATACTGGACTTTTTGTATCATATGGCAGGAGAATTTAGTACTTACCAACTTATGAAGAAGACACTTTGAAACAAGAATGTCAAAATGTCACTCAAAATATCCCGCTTAGGCAGTCCTCTTTTTAATCTTGTATCCCCCGGTATTCAGATTCATTGTTCAGAGATTGGATTTCTGTGAGATAGTATAAGATTTAGCTTGACAGTTTGGTGTCTATTTAGAAAAGCTGTGAAACATATGGAGGTTAAGGGTTAAAATAATGTTAACAAAGTTTTCTAGGTATTTCACTTCTTTTTTTCCTGTGTATTACTCTACCCAGGTAAATGAGTAAATCAGAATATCTAAAACCCATTTTTAAAAATTGTGGTAAAATGTGCATAACATAAACTTTACCATTTTAACTCTTTTTTAAGTATATGGTTCTTTTTTTTTTTTTAAGATTTATTTATTTGAGAGAGAGAGAGAGAAAGAGAGCATGAGCAGGAGGGGAAGAGAGAGAGAGACTCAAGCAGACTCCATGCGTAGCGTGGAGCCTGACGTAGGGCTCGATCTCAGGACCATGAGATCATGACCTGATCTCATGTGAAACCAAGAGTCAGACGCTTAACCGACTCTGCCATCCAGGTGCCCCAAGTATATGGTTCTTGATATCAAGTACATTCACATGGTAGTGCATCCATCTCCAGATTTTTTCAATCTTCTCCAACTACAACTCTGTACCTATTGAATACTAACAACCCATCTCCTCCTTGCCTCACCCTAGCTTCTGGCAACCACCATTCTACTTTCTGTTTCTATGAGTTTGACTACTCTAGCAATCTCAGGTAATTGGAATCATATAATGTTTATCCTTTTGTAACCAGCTTATTTCATTTAGCATGTTTAAAGATTCACTCATGTTTTAACATGTGTCAAAATTTCTTCCTGTTTAAAGCTAAATAATATTCCATTGTGTGCATATGCCACATTTGGTTTATTCATTCATCCATCCATCCAGGGGTACATGGGTTGCTCCTGTGGCTACTGTGAATAATGATGCTATGAACATGGGTGTACGAATATTTGTTCGAGTTCCTGCTTTTACTACTTTTGTGTATATACCCAGGAATGGAATTGTTGGCTCATATGGTAATTCTATATTTACTATTTTGATGAATCACCATCCTGTTTCCCATAATGGCTGTGCCAATTTACATTCCTACCAGCAGTGCACAAGAGTTCCAATTTCTATACATCCTTGCCAAAACTTGTTATTTTCTGTGGTTTTGTTTGTTTGTTTGTTTTGGATAATAGCCATCCTAAATAGTCATGGGTGTTAAATGGTATATCATTGTGGTTTTGATTTGCATTTTCTTAATGACTAGTGTTGTTAAGCATCTTTTCATGTGCTTCATGGCAGTTTGTATATCTTTGGAGAAATGTCTATTCAAGTCCTTTGTCAATGTTTGATGAAGGACTTTTGAGGTCACATTGTCAGAGAAACTATTAATACATGACAGTGAACTAGCTAGATGTTATGTGGGATTAAAACTTGTTGAAGAGAGAAACCACAAGTCAGATGCAAACATTGTCAGTGGTTGTTCCTCACTGCTTCAATTGCATTTTATCACTTTTAAGTCATGGCATTTATTTATTTATTTATTTATTTATTTAAATAAAAGGGAAAAATGTACTGTATATCCAACTTAGTAATTTAGGAGAAAAGTAAAGGAAACTAAGGGAGGTAACAACAGAAATAAACTATAAACTAGAAAATGGTGGAATTAATAACTTATAAGAGCTGATTTTTATTGAAAAGTTAGGAAATAAAGAACTTGAGCACTATACAAAGAAAAATAACAGAACTAGAGTTAGAATCTGAAAACATGGACTATATAAAAAATAGGGATTTTAAAAACTTAGAATCTGTGCTCAGATGTATGATACATCTCAGTGTAATGATGTTATATGGCTGACTGGTCTTTTATTTTGTATGCTTGTAATCAAATACAGTCCTTTTATTTTGGTTATTCAGTAGTTATTTGTTTTCAGAAAAATCCTAGATGTTTCATTCAACTTAGTTTTTAGCACGGAATTCCCTATGTGTGTATGTAAGTAGACATCACATACACACATTTGGTAAGTAAGTTTGATTTCATTGTAAAGACTTAAGAGAATAGATGTTTATGTGGCAAAATTTTGTGGAGAATAATTTATTAGTGTTCTTCCCTAATTAGGGCTATCAATAAAACACTGATTTTACTAAAACTCTCAGAGCTGTATAATAAGTAGGAAAATGTGAGGAGGGACTAAGCTTGTATATTTGCTGAATTTTACCATTGATGATGAATAGCTATATTCTTTAAGGCTAAATTTGAATTTAATGATGGATTTGGTTTTCTTCTTTTACTTTTATTTATTTATTTATTTTAAAGATTTTATTTATTTATTTGAGAGAGAGTGAGTGCGCGCGAGAGAGGGAGAGCACAAGCCTACGGGGAGAGGCAGATGGAGAGGGAGAAGCAGACCCCCCACTGAGGAGGGAGCCCAATGTGGGGTTCCATCCCAGTACCCTGAGATCATGACCTGAGCTGAAGGCAGCTGCTTAACTGACTGAGCCACCCAATCCCCCTGGTTTTCTTTTAAATCATGTATCAGTTACTGTAAATTATAAAATGTGTGTTTCAGTAATATAACGAATTATACCCATGAATTAGCAGACTTAACGGATAATATTTTTAAATTTTATTTCCTTTTAAAATTATTTATTTATTTAAGTAATCTCTACACCCAGTGTGGGGCTTGAACTCAGGACCTGAGATAAACAGTTGTATCCTGTACCAACGGAGTCAGCAAGACCTCAGCAATGGATATTTTTATTTATTTTTATTTTTTATTTTATTTTTTTTAGTAATTTTTATTTTTTATATTAGTCACCATACAGTACATCCCCAGTTTTCGATGCAATGTTCCATGATTCATTATTTGCATATAACACCCAGTGCACCATGCAATATGTGCCCTCCTTAATACCCATCACCGGCCTATCCCAATCCCCCACC